>NW_024344241.1:1640930-1760533 GCF_902729225.1 Pteropus medius
AACTTAAACAAAGAGATAGAAAACATGAACATGAAGATAGAAAACATAAAAAAGAACCCGTAAGTAATAAAGAACACAATAACTGAAATGAAGAATACATTACCGAGAATCAACAGATTAGATGAAGCATAAGTTTGAATCAGTGAATTAGAAGACAAGGTAGCAGAAAATACAGAATCAGAACCACCACCACCACCACAACAACAAAATCCAAAAAGAACGAAAATAGCTTAAGGGGCCTCTGGGGCAATATCAAGCATACCAACATTTGCATCATAGGGGTACCAGAAGGAGAAGAGAGAAAACAAGGAATTGAAAACCTATTTGAAAAAATAATGACAGAAAACTTCCCTTTGCTGGCGAAGGAAATAGACATGTAACCCCAGGAAGCTCAGATAGTCCCAAACAAGATGAACCCGAAGAGGCCCACACCAAGACACATCATAATTTAAATGCCAAAGGTTAAAGACAAAAAGAGAATCTTAAAAGCAGCAAGAGAAAGCATTTAGTTACTTACGAGGGAGCCCCCATAAGACTGTAAGGTGATTTCTCAACAGATTCTTTGCAGGCCAGAAGGGACTGGCAGGAGATATTTAAAGTGATGAAAAGCAAGGACCTATAATCAAGATTATTCTACCCAGCAAAACTATCTTTTAGAATCAAAGGACAGACAAAAATCTTCCCAGACAACACCAAACCAGTATTACAAGAAATCTTAGAGGGACTTCTTTAAGAAGAAAGAAGGAAAAAGAGAGAGAGAGGGAGAGAGAGAGAGGAGGAGGAAGGAGGAGGTAGAGGAGGAGGAGGAGAAAATATTAAAAGATTAATAATAAAATGGCAATAACTACATATATATCAACAATTACTTTAAATGTAAATGTAAAATACTCCAATCAAAAGATAGGGTAGATGAATGGATAAGAAAACAAAACCCTTACATATGCTGCCTATAAGAGATTCAATTCAGATCAAAAGACACACACAGACTGAAAGTAAAGGGATAGAAAAAGATATTTCAAGAAAATGAAAACAAACAAACAAACAAAGTTAAGATAGCAATACTTATACTAGACAAAATGGACTTTAAAACAAATGCTATAACAAGAGACAAAAAAGGACCCAGTAATCCCACTCTGGGTATTTATCTGAACAAACACAAAACACTACTTCAAAGGTACATGTGAATCTATACATTCAGTATAACATTATTTACAATAGCCAAGATATGGAGGCAACCTGGGTGTCCATCAATAGATGAATGGATAAAGAAGAGGTGGTACATATATACAATGGAATATTACTCAACCACAAAAAAATAAAATCTTATCATCTGCAACAACATGGATGGACCTAAAGGGTATTGTGCTGAGTTAAGTAAGTCAGACAGAGAAAGACAAATGCCAAACAATTTCACTTACATGTGGAATCTAAAAAGTAAAATAAACAAAACAGAAACAAACTCATAGATACAGAAAATATTTTGATTGTTGCCAGATGGGAGGGGGTCATGGGGGCTGGGTGAAAAAGTGGAAGGGATTAAGAAGTACAAATTAGTAGTTATAAAAAAGGGATGTAAAATATAGCATAGGGAATTTAGTCAATAATATTGTATCTATGTACTGTATCAGATGGGTACTAGATTTATTGGGTTGATTATTTTTAAGTTATATAAATGTCTAATCACTATATTGTACGCGTGAAACTATATAATGTTGTATGCCAACTGTTATTGAAAAATAAAAAAAATTTAAAGACTATATTCACACACACACACACACACACACACACACACACACACACACCAAGCTCTAAGATACATTGATCAAGACCCAAATTAAGAGGAAAAGAAAAATAAAGCACTGAATTTTTCATCTTCTCAAAGGCGGAGTTAAAAGCTGAGATGTGTTTTACCTTAACAATTACATAAATAAAAAATTTTAATGTTCTCTTGGAAAGATTTAAACAGAAACTAGTAGAATAAACAAGAGAGTGCTACCTTTCAAATTATTATGAAAAATAAAAGAAGAAATTATGCATTAAAGTAAAAGTATAAATCAGGATGACAAAGGTAGACCAGGCATAGTAGAACCATTTCGAAAGAAAAATATCACAAAAAAAAATATTATATACCAAGTTCTAGATTATGATTCCCTCTACCCTCTCCCCGCTGCCCCACAATCCCAAGGTAAACAATATTGATATCAGTATTATTTGTAGTGATAACTACATTCCCTGAAAATTCCTTCAGAATAGGGACCATGTGTTTTGTTTATAGACCTGTTCTCAGCAACTATCACAGTATCTGGAATGCATCAGATTTCAGAAAATACTTATTGAGTGAATAACTTAATAAATTAATAATTATTTGTTTTGTTAATAAGACAAACATTAAATTGAGTAAAGAGGGTAATTTTATATTTATAAATGTTACAAATGATAGGAAATTCATAACAGTTCTAAACTTTTATGCTTCGCATATTTTTAAAATACCTTAGTAAATAACAGAAGTTCAGTCTTAAATTATTCATCTTCCTAATCTAAGCACTTTCTATACTGCACGATCTACTGTGTGTACATGATGTACTCAAGTCACATTCAGAAATGTATGACTAAAGCAAAGAATGTATGTGTGAGAGCGCCTGGCAAAGAAGGTGCATGAATGCCACGCAAAAGGATTCTGCTACATACAACTCCATTCTACAATCCTCTCTTTCTTCATTTTCTTGAAACCATGGATGCAGAACCTATGGATATGGATACATAGGACTGACTAAAGGACTTAAGCATTTGAGGATTTTGGTATCTGTGGGGATTCCTGGAACCCATCCCTGCCATACTTAGGAATGCTCACTACCTAGCTAATGTGTCTCATTAAGGCAAACCCAGGCTCTCCTAGATTTCAACCTCAGTTTAGATACATTGTTTCACATTATTAATGAGTATCATTGCCAACACCTGAATTCCCTGCTACTTATACAAAAGCACATTACCTCATAATTGCTCCATTTTTCTGAACCTGCTTCATGGGCTAGTTTGTAAAGGGCCAGTTTCCTCTGCTAAACAGTTCATAAGCCAGTTGAGATAGGGAAGCAGAGAACTGTTTAAAGCAACATCCATCCTCCCCAAAATATGCCACTAAAATTAAAGGAAAGTAATTGGCAACCAGGGGAGGCCAAAATAATGAGATTATTTTTTAAAATGCAATAATGATCCAGACAATAAATAAAGATAACCTTGAGTAGCACCTGGACTGGAATAAATTGGAGAAGTTGAGTTTGAAACACATTGGTGATTTGACAAGACAGAATGATTGATATGATATAGAGTTAAGAATGACTACAGAGTTGCTAACCTTAGAAGATTCTGTGGATGGTGATACCATTAATAGATAGAAGAAATTGTTTTGTTTTGTTTTGTTCTAAGTACAGCTTTAAGGGAGAAGACAATGACTTCTTTCTGGTCATCCTAAATTTGATGAACCCATAGAGCACTCAGGATTAGAAATCTAGTAGGTGGTCGAGAAAGATTTGGTTTAAATAATATAGCTAATCTGGTCACGTTTTCGACTGTTTTTACTGAGTATCCACTCTAGGAAAAGGGATGGCTGAAATAATAAGAAATGACTAGATTTTGAGGTGGATCAGATCAGGAAGGAAGAGTAAATAACTCATAACTGCTGAACAACTGTTACCTTAGTGTCTATTTAAGGTTCTCAATGGAAATCGATTAGAACAATCTCCTATTGACATGCGTGTAATATTAAAAGGTAAATCATGCTATAAAGAAACTAATATAATGTTCAAAATCTTTTAAAAACCTTACTCATATGTTATATAAACCAAAATAGCAACATTAACAATGTAATAGTAAATTCAGCATCTTCCCTGTTCAGTCTTACAAGATTCCTGTTATATGCAAGCAACACTTTGATCACACCAAGAGTCTTTTAGGAGCCCTCTATCACATCCACTCTGGCACCAGGGTAGCAACGTTATGGATCATCAAGACAGGTTGGCTAGAGAGGTAGATCACTTTTGTCAAGGAAGAAAATTTAAAGAGTCAAAGGATCATAACTCTTATCCTCTACAGTAAAAATGGCATTGTTGATGATTTAAGAACTTTGGATGGTGCTATTCAGCTAGGATAATTATAAAGAATACACCATTGTGAAATATTATTCCATAAGTCTGTAAATTTTCTGTCACTTTTCCTATTTCAGCTCATCTTACACACCAAAAAACTCACCTTGTCCATGAAATAGAAGATATGACATATAACAGTTATTTCAAAAAAGATCTTTCATGTGAAATCACTTTATAAAAGTGCTGTTCGAATTTAAGGTATTAGTAATTGTTTTAGCCTATCATAGGACTAGCACATAGGACTCTGACATTTAGCACCAAATACTTACATTCTTTTGCAGGGCTCTTTGAAATAGCACATCTGAATTCTAAAAGATATAAAACAATCACACAGAATCGTGATAATTGCTCCGGAGTTACTGTATTTAATAATTCTTGCCTCAAATATGAAAAGTAATAAAACCAAGTTTGAATACAGCATTTCTTTTCTACATATTGTCTACTTTCAAATTTCATCTTTGACCCTAAACTACAGATTCAATTCCTACTTTTGAGTGGTCACATCAGTACAGTCTTCCAAGTTACCTTCTTTTATCACTTTGTCTCTGAGTTTCAGAGCTACCTGAAACAGTTTTTGTTTCTGAAGACAAATGCTGGCTGCTAAGATGCATAAAACTGGTGACCTAATTAAAAGGATGAAATAAGAATGGGCACTGTCTATTTTATTTTAATTTAGTTTAATTCTAGTTTTAGTTTTGATGATGTATTAGTCCTTTCAAACCTTTTTCTTCATAAGCAACATAATTCAAGAAGAAAGTACAAACAAGTTGCACACTTAATTCATAATCCTTAAAAAATAATTGTGCACTAGTTTGTTGACATAAAACTTCCTGCTTGACTTGAATTGTTCTTGTTATTTTTAATGTTTTAAGAAAGCATCTTCTCACCTATAGTTTAGTGTGTCTTCTAGTGCATGACATTACCCAGATGCATACGTATTTCTAGGAAGAAGAAACAAAGAGTTTTAAGGGGACTTTCACCACCAAAAATGAATCATTTTACTTATTACCTGATCTATTTGTTTCAACACATTATTATAGGGGCTCAAGTCTAAATGGTTCTATCTCTTTAAGAGCTCTGGCGTACCTAGAATTTTAAGTTTTTCAGCAAAAATGAAGAATGAGTCTTTCCATTTGTTTTTTAATGGTAAAAATCCCTACATTAAGTTAGAAAAGAAGCAAAAAGATATAACTCTCTCTCTTACTTTTATTCTATTTTCTGCCTCGTGTTAATTTCCAGTGCTTTGGCGTTTAAACAACTAAATAATGAACAGGCTGATTGAGCTTTAGCAAATGAATAGTTCTTTTCTAAGCAGTGTTGACTACAAGTTAGGTCTGGTGGGTGTTCCATTTTCTGTAATGTTCTAAGAAGAATGTGTAGTCTCTGAGAAAATAAAATAGTTGGTAACATAAAAATGGGTAGAATATAATCTTGAGTTTTTGTACTATGTGGTAGATTTGCATTACAGGCGTTCCCCTTATCCACAGGGGATATGTTCCAAGACCCCCAGTGGATGCCTGAAACTTCATATGGTACCGAACTCTGTGTGTGTGTATACATATATATATTACATTTTTTTCTATACATACATACCTATAATAAAGTTCAATTTATAAATTATACATAGTAAGAGATTAACAATAACTAATACTAGAATAATTGTAACAATATATTGTAATAAAAGTTATGCAAATGTGGCATAATTAAGTAAAATAAGGGTTACTTAAACACGAGCACTGTGATAGCACAACAATCCATCTGATAACTGTGATGGCTAATACATGACTAACAGGCAGAGAGCATGTACAGCGTTGATACTGTGGATAAAGGGATGATTTACTCCCAGGTTGAAAGGGGTGGGATGGTGTGAGATTTCATCATGCTACTCAGAACAGTGCACAATTTAAAATTTATGAATGTTTATTTCTGGAATTTTCCACTTGATATTTTTGGATCTCAGTTTACCACAGGTAACTGAAACTACAGAGAGCAGAATCGTGGATAAGGAGTGACTACTATATTTCAGGCAAGCTGGAACACCGTTTTCCAGGATTCCCTTCTCTACTGAGTTACAAGTTGAGGACAGAGCATATGAGACACTTTGCATGAGATTTGGAATGCGAATGTAAAGCAGCAGCCATATTCCTTGTATGCTATGAAGGTCTGCGGGGGCACCAGATGCTGTTGCAGATCACACACATTGTTGTTGCAATATGGCTCAGCTGGTTGTCTGGGGAAGCAACCAGGTGCAGCTCCTTACCTCCTTTCTGCTCTCCTCCAACTTGTTCCCCACCCAGGGCTGGTGCATATTTAGCTCCATAAAGAATGGTTCCAGCTTCTCCCACAGGTCATTCCCATTATCAATGCTGGATGCTGAGAAGTGGTGAGAGAGGCAGATAGGTTCCAGTGGGTTCTTGTGGGACTCACCTCAGCCTTAGGAATTCCGGTTTGTCCAAGCATCTCCGCACTTCACACCCATCTTGCCTTCCCAACTGCCGGCTCTGTGGGCTCAGGCTCCAGAACCAGACAATGAAGAACAGCCTCACATAGACTGCTCAACCAGCTCCCACTCCTAATAGTTCTGCTTCACAAAGCAGAACGCTACACAAAGAAATTGTCCTCTTCATGACTTTTCTTATTTGTTGTTTATTTTGCTGTTTCCCCTACTCTCTGCTTCTGAAAAACTTGTCTAATCTTATAGGAATGGTTCAAGTCTCACCCTTTGCAAGAGGCCTTTCCTGATATTTATGGTGAAATGAACAACTTTCTTCTCCCGGCTCCCTAAGCACTTTTGTTGTATCAAACATTTAATGCATCCTGCCTTATGTGGCAGTTCTGTATATCTGTCTCCCTTATAAATTCCTTGAGGGCAGAAATGATGTTTCCCTCATATCTGTATCCCCAAAAGCAACTATCACAGTCCTGATACAGAACTGGAGTTCAATAAATATCTGTTGACTTGAAGTCCAGTTCAGTTTGCTTTATCCTCTGGCCCTTTTGAGCACTGCTTGGGTTGTTGCTATGACTGTATTTAAAAGACAACTTTTCCCTTCTGGGCTCTCTGCTCTTGTTTTATCTAGTTTTATGATATGTTTATGCATAGTCTCTGCTTTATGCCAGAAGCCAAGCACTTTGGTGATACATTTTCAGTCAGGTTAAATGTTTGGCTTTTTTTTTTTTCAAAGTGGAAAGGCCCTCATCAAATGTGTCAAGTGTTTTCTTGTAAAACCTTATCATGAAAATTAATGAGTAAAAACTGAATCCAATAAGGCACCGCATAGTTTATGTAGCAGAATACCCAGCACATAGCAAACTCTCTGGAAATATGAGTTGAATGACTGACGGAATAAATTGATAGATTTACTAATTAGTAAAACCTAATCAAGGGACAAACTATCACTACGGGCGCGCGCACACACACACACACACACACACACACAAATAATCTTTGCCATTTTTAATGATATGACTTGAGAATCTTCCAAAGAAACATTACCTGTCTGTATATAGTCATACCATCAGGCAGAGGATTTCTCTCCTCTGAGTTGCATTAGTTTATCATCCCTGTTTAGAGTTTGCTATAAACTATAGTTGATAATGAACCATACTTTTTCTCAGATTTTTCTAATATTGCTAAGTATATGAGAATTTCATAAGAATTCTTTCAATTCCTATCTGCCTATGAGCTTTTAGAAAAACTTGCTATGTATTTCACTAGAAAATGGGTACATCATTATACTGAAAGTTTTATATTTTATTTTTTCCTCAAATTTCTATTTATAAGTCCCAAAGAACCAAGTAAAATTTTAATATAAAATACAAATAATTATCTATATCTCAGTAAGCAAATTTTCAAGATAAAACTTCTTTAGAGAAAAGCTAGCTCTTTTTGTTTGTGAGGGGGAAAGAAAAGAAGAAGAGACTCCCCCAAATTTTTAAGTGATTAAAAAACAAAACTTCTACACAAGTCATTTTTGGTAAAGAAAACTAGAACGATTTAGTTAAAAGTAAAAGTTTTCTAATTCAATTTGTATGCACTTCTATTCACTACATATAATGTTACCTCTGAGAGTGTCCTTTCTTGCACTTTACATTTAACTTCTTCAGTTTACAGTGATAGTATAGGTATCTTCACAAATATTGTTTTTGTAACACAGGCATTATAGCATTTTTATTGCCTTATTATCTAACAATTTATCCAACTGATTAAAATTAAAGAGGGTCAGCAAAGATTGTAGAAGTCATTCATTCAACAAAACTTCATTGAGCAATAATGAAACATGGTCTGTGGTTCACAGTCTAGGTTCAGGGCACAGACAACCGACATTAGTACAACACATGATACAGGTGCTATAATTGAAAGTCTCCATAGACATTAGGAGGTCAGAAAAGACAATAATGAAAAAAGTAAGTCTTAATCAAATCTTGATATATCATCAGTGTTCATTAGACAATAAAGAGCCCAGTATAGAAGAAAGATCTCATACACAAAGGAACCAGACTGAACAAAGCTTGAGGTGTGGAGGCTTTTGATGCAACATAGGAAATATCAGGTATGAATGATGCTTTTCAGGGAGAAGGAAGAAAATAAGACATGTGTTACAAGCTGAATTATGTTCCCCTAAATTTATATGTTGAAGCCCTAACCCCTAGTACCTCAAAAATATGACTGTATTTAGAGATGGGGTTTCTTAAGATGTAATTAAAATAAAATGAAGCTGTTAAAGTGGGCCCATTCCAATCCGACTAATGCTTTTATAAGAGGAAATTAGGACACTCAGAGAGACATTGGGAATGCATGTACATAGCACAGAGGCCATGTTAGGACACTGAGAGAAGACAGTCATCAGCAAGACAAGAAGCAAGGCCTTAAGAAAAACCAACCCTTCCTACACCTTGATCTTCGATTTTCAGACTCCAGAACTGTGAGAAAATGAATTTCTGCTGCGTAAGTCACTAATCTGTGGTACTTTGTTATGTCAAACTAACACAAGATAAGACTGGGGAGAGAAGCTGGGGTCTTTTCATAGACTTTACATATCCTAAGAAGTCTGCAAATCCTGCAGGCTATAGGGATCATTAAGCAGTTAAAACTAGGAAACTAACAACATCTTAATCATAAGTTTTATTTTGTAAAAATATCATTCTGAAAACCATGTACAGAAATACCTCAGAGATACTGCAGGTTCAGTTCCAGACCACCACAATAAAGTGAGTATTGCAATAAAATGCATATTATAATCTTTTTGCTGGTGGAGAGTCTTGCCTTCAATTTGTAAAAAATGCAATATCTGTGAAGCACAATAAAGCGCGATAAAACAAAGTATGCCTGTACAAGATAGAGGACATGTTAAGACTAGAGATGAAAAGACCAATAGTTGAGTGAAGTGGTGATGAGGACCTCATGCAGGCAGGAGTAGAGAGGGTCAGGAGTGAAGAAGACTGTTGTGAGAGACATTTCAGATGCAGACTCAGTAAAAGCTGGATCTAGAGTTGAGGTCATGTTTTAGCAATGAGAATGGCATTCAGATCCACTGCAGTGTTGGAACCTGCAGCACGCAGTATAGGAACACAATAAACACTTATGAATGAATGAATAAATGAATGAATGAATGAATGAATGAACAAGAGAATGAATGAATAAAAAGTGAAAAAAAGCCATTTATCCACTTTATTAGATGTACATCTGAGAATAAGTCATACTACTCCAAATATAATAATATTCACATTACTATCTCTCTTAAATTTCAATTTTCTATTGCTAAATATGCAGACAATTCATTGCTAACTTTAAATACACAGTTAACATTTATTCTTGTATGATTTATGCAATGTTTGTTTTCCTATAACACGTTGATTGATTGCTCAAAGATACGTAACTATGTGCTTGTTTGGTTAAGCAGTGGTACTATAAAGTATCATAGAATAGACTTCTACACTAAAAGGACTTTAAAATAATCTAAAATAAAAGACTTTAAAATAAAATAAAGGACTACAAAACCTTTATCCTTTAAGATGCATGTAGCAAAGGAAAAGGCATTACAAAGTATCAGAGGGGAAGTATGACTGATGTGGCCCAGACATACATTGTTCTAAACGATTCAGGATAGAAAGATACCGGTATGAAATAAACTGTAAAGGAAAAGTTTAATCGAACTGATAACAACTTAAACTGAGTATTGGGTAGATTTACTAGAATTCTCAAAAAAACACACAAAAAAGTAAGAAAATGTTAATACAGAAGACCTATCTGACTAGTGTGGAAAGAAGCATAGACATCATTTAGTTTACCAATTTCTCTTTAGAGCAGGAGTCAGTGAACTGTGGTCCATGGGCCTAATCCAATCTGCTGACTTTTTGCACAGCTGGCGAGCTAAGAATGGTTTTTCTATCTTTTAATTGGTGGAAAAAAGCAAAAGAAGAATATTATTTCCTTATACGTGAAAATTACATGAAATCCAGATTCAATCTTACTCATTTTATTGTTCCACATTGTGCTATAAGGGCAAAATTGAGCACATAGTTGTGACTGTATGGTTTCCTATTGTCTTTTTACAAACACAAAATCCCCAGTACCTGGCAGAGATACAGAAATGATCGTCCTACAAACAAGGCGTGTGCATTGCTCAAATAAGCATTTGTGAAATTAGTGTTATACAATGTGTACTCCATGGAAATTAAGTTCCAAGGAATGATAAAGGTTGCCACATGGGGGGGAAAAAAAGGGTTCCTGAACAAACGATAACTTTTCGAAATGCTGAATGGTGCTTCAAGGCTTTGATATGCTAATATAAATTTTGAATAAACACGTTCTACCATAACATTTTTTTCTACGCCACACTGCTCTTTAACATGGAATACCAAAAGGGACTATTATGCCTTGAAATAGAATTTGGAGAATTCTGTGTCTATTGTGTGAAGATGGTGATGATAAATAACATTCATTAAATACTCACTAAATTATTCAAAAATTCAATCACAAAATCAAGTGATACATGCTATTATACTGAGAATTTGTAATCTCAAAGGCTGCAATGTGATATTAACATTGCCAACACATCATATACTGCTTGACGACCTGCAAGAAGCAAATTCTTGGCAAAGAAATATAGCTTCTGAAGGTAAAGAAAGTCTACAGGCATTAGTGCTACCCATTTAAAGCAGACCAAAAGGGTTTAATGTAGCAGAAAGCCAAGGTAGCTAGGTTATCAACCACCACAGATTTCACTCAGAGCGTCTAATCAGCAGGACCACTTGGAAAAACAAACAGCCTGCAAGGGATAATCACTGCTTGGAAGTCAAGTTATGCAAAATATGTTCCCTTTGTGTGAGTACCACAAGTCGCTGAATTGGCTCCTGGTAAAGACAGCCATCGAGGCTGACAGAATTATCTCACTTAGTGATTTCTACAGTCTGGGATTATTTCTAAAACCTTAACTTCTTTTCTTGATTTTATATCATGGAGAGAAGTGCTGACGAATCAGGGAATAGGATAATACACTCCCCAAAACAAGAAGTGTTGTCAGTTTATTGAATGGAATACCAGTGTTGATGCTTTTCATTATTTTGCTACATACTTTGCCCACAATTTTTTTTCACATCGTTAAGGAAAAATTCACATGTTTATATACCATCAGCCTCAATATTTTTATGAATAGCAGATTAATTCATATGCAGACCTACTTCACCCCCAGTTCTGTGCAATCACTGACAGTATATGGGTAGATACACACAGAGATCTAAATTTATACAGCTGAGGTGACATTGAAAAGGAGTCGAGTTACGGCCCTCTGATGTATCCTAGGATTTCTCTGCAATTCTTAATTTCCTTGAACGGTTGTATTTCCTTAACAATAAAGAAAAAGATCTGTAAACAAAGACTTTCCTTATGAAAGAAAATGAGAAAAAAAACCCAACACTTATTATAGAGCTCTGTGTGTGTGTGTGTGTGTGTGCGTCTGTGTGTGTGTGTGTGTGTGTCTTTAATAAGTGCCTGGCACAAAGTATGCCCTATAGAAATGTTATCTATTATAATCATCATCATCATCATCATCATCATCATCATCATCATCAGAGAAATTTCCATTACGAAAAACCTCAATTTAAATTCCCATAAAGTAATAACTCTAAAATAATTTGGTAATTTCTGAAATTTACATGTTATGCTGACATTCGTAAAATATGAGGAAACTGTAAAATAGACAAAATGTGTCATATATATGCTATTATTTTATTAATTTTCATATAAAATCCAAGAACTGGTTGCTAAGATACCTATGAAAAAATAATCTTTAAAACATTCTGGGAGAAAACAGAAAGTATATGGTTTGCTCTTGATGCAGCGCAGTGACCTTCTTCTGACACAGATACTAACTTTTATTTAGCTTCTAACCAATCATCAGTTCATATGTTGGTTCATGAGAGATAATCACTATATTACATTTTCCCTAGACCCAGATCATAGTAGTAACTCAAGCTGGTCAAATCAGAGTGCTTAGGACTTAATCACACTATTAGAAAAGTCACTTCCTCTTTGTTGCATGCTTAAATGTAGTTAGGCTTGTGCTGCAGCAGCCATCTTGTCACCAAGAGGAGACAGACTGAGAATGAAACTAGTCCAGGAGGAAAACAGTCCTGTGAGGTGGAGAAAATCCGAGTCCTGTTGGCATCATTTGAACTCCTGGATCAAACTTTGGTTACATCTAGACCTACTACAAATTTTTGAATGAGCCAATAAATTGTTGTTTTTCTTAAGCCACTTTGGGTAAATTATAAAGAAAATGAGTTCAAGCTGGAAGTGTAACCAAAAATTATACATCAGAGCCTCTGCCAAAAGGGGTCATAGTTTTTACTGATAGGCTTTATGAACAGCTCAAATAAATCTTGAATTCTATTAGGAAAAGGAAGGGAAAAAAATATCAGGAATAAGGAACCTAGCATGAGCCTGGCATTTTGTGTTTATTAAAACCTCTTACCCATCTGGATTATGATATTAGTATTTTACTCCTATTTCTGACTTTCAGAGTAACAATAATAGACCTGGGCTGACTGAGTTTTGCCTATATGTCCCTTAGGTTACTATATAACCTTTAGGATACAATATAACCTTTAGTATCACTTTCTATTTGTGGTTACTTTATAGACTAACCCTACCACACCTAGTGACACCTACAAGCCCAATGTTTCCTCTTTTCCTTGCATTCATCTTAGAAATCTCATCCAGCAGCCATTTGTAACTATCCTGTATATCTAGATGTACTCATTTATTTAGTCAAGAAATATTTAATGCGATGCCATGCTATCCCAGGCACTAATGTCAGCACTGGAGATGTAGCAATGAACAGACAAACATGTCTCCCCTTGTGGAACCTAAGTGCAAGAGGAGTGAGATAGAAAATAAACAAGGTGAATAAATAAAATCTAAGTGTGTTAAATGGTGAATTAGATGACAGAAATTAGTGAGATGGGTAGAAAGATGGGTTACAACTTTACGTAGAAGGGACTGGGAAGCCTCACCAAGAAGGTGACATTTAAGTAAAGATCTTAGGGAGATCAGAGAGATAAGCATTGTAAGCAGAAAAAATAGCAAGCATAAAGGTCCTGGAATGCGAGAGCATGCTTTAGGAATATGTGTGTGTTCTAGAACAGCAAGGAAGCCTGTTTAGCAGAGAGAGGAGAGCGAATAACAATGGTAGGTGAGATCAGAGATTTAACCGAGAAGTACATGGTAGAAGAAGGTAGCAGATTCAGTAAAGCTATACAGAATAAATGAATTGGGCATTTTATTTCTGTAAATGAGTGGAAAACATTGGGACCTGTAAACAGAGTGACATGATCTGACTTAAATTTAACAGAATCACTCTGATAGTGTTAGACTACACTCAGGATACATGGGCAGAAACAGAGACACCAAGCAAGAGATCATGACAATAATCTCAGTAAGGAAATAACATTGCCTTGGATCAAGATGGTAGTGGTAGGAGGGGTAAGAATTTATCAGATTCTAAAAAAGCTAACAAATAAAAATGCAGACACCACAATGTGGCAAGGAACTACATGCTGCCTGGCCGCGGTTTGATGACTCCTCAACATTCATGCTCTGCTCCAGCAACCTTTATCTACAGACCTTTCCCCTGGTGTCCTGCCTTCTCACCCTAGCGGAAGCTAACCCTTAGTCCTCAGCAAGACAAAACCGTAAGGCCACCTCACCCAAGGTGACTTCCTTGGGAGTCTGGCTCTCAAAGCCCTCATTGAACTATTTCTCTTTTTACTTGTTTTACCCCCACTATACTTTGAGCTGCTGGAAATTAGAATCTGCGTCTTTTGTCAAGGTTATACCCTAGTATTTTGAATAGTGTCTGCCATAAAGTAAGCACTTATAAATCTGTATCTAATAAATGAATAAAATTATATCTTTATTTCAGCCTTTTAAATTTGCAGTTCTTTCCTCATTTGTAAAGTTGAATAAGAACACCCTTACTAATTTTGATGAAATGAATATATGTGCCCATAATAGATCCTGACAGAGTAGAGGCACATGAAATTGTTCTAACTCTCTGATTTTCAGTTTATATGGCTAAAAAGGGCTTTAATATTTTGCTGACTTTAACTTTCGAAAACAATTTTTTCCACTTTTTATTTAAACAGCCACTTCACCTTTTTGAATATTTGCTTTACCTTTTAAAATATTAGCCAAAGGATAAAGAAACAGCTTTGAATTCAGAGAGAAGCAAACCAAACTTTTGCAAAAGCTTTGCTTATTTAAACAAAAACAGTTTTGCGAATCCCCCCAAAGGGAGATTGGGTGCTGACCTAATCTTGTTTGCTTTCTTATTCAGTATTCTTCCTTACTGAACTCCCTCAGGGCCTTAAAAGGAATTACCAACTGCACAAAGAACTGCCTTGATGGTCATGCTAACTTGGTGTTTCTGGTCTAATGGAAGAGTAATACTGAAATAACAGAAAAGTGTTTTCTTTTTTCATTTTTATTTTGATAGCTTAACATTTTGAGGAAGTTTGTCTTCCTTTTCTAAAGAAGTATCACATAGAAACAGCAAATTGAATGCTTAATAAGAAAATACCATAATACTTGTTGTAAGAAACCAAAATGACTATTATTTTAAATAATAGTAACTTCCACTTACTGGAGACTTACTATATGGGCTAAATGGTTACTGGAATAAATAAGTTTTCTCATTTACACCTCTCAAGAAGTCTGTAAAATGTGTGTTGGTATTATTACCATTTTGTACATAGGGACTCTGAGGCTCAGACTGGTTAAGTAGTAATTTGACTAAAGACCTACAACCGGCAAGTGGCGAGAGCCTGTACACTAACAAGCACGTGATACTCGATTCCCTCTAGAAGTGCCTGTTCATGTTTGTATCTCCACCTTCTGAATCTGATTTCAGACCCTCACCATTTCATTCTCTAATTGGTACAGTGAACCTCCTCGCCAAAAAAAGTGTAGAGAAAGCGCTAGAAATCCCTTTCCCCCCTTTGTTTATCATGTATGACATGCTCAAACAATCCTAAATATTGTTTTGGACACCTTATACAAATAAATAAATAATTAAAATTGATGACTCGTTGCCCACAAAACATAGTCAAATTTCTTTGTCTGACATTCAAGGCTCTCACACTATACCTTGGCCTACTTACCTGGACTTTCGTATCAGTTGTCCCTTATACCCAAGGCCACTGCATAAGATTCTATACTGAAAGCCTGCTCGCCTATGTGCATTGACCCTGCTTAAAAAGGGCTGAATGCTCGCCTATCTGTCTGCTCTTCATTTTTGAAAGATCCTTTGGGCTCTCAAACTCCATTCCCATGTCATCTCCCTTGAATGCCTCCCACCACCATTTGTCTCTCCAGATCTTATCATATTCAAATGACTGCTCAAGTTATTCATTTTTGATCATGTCTTTTCTGATCACCTTGGTCATAAACAATTTCCCTCTTTTTCAGCATTCAGATAAAATTTATTTTGAACCATATATATGGTGCTGTTCTCATATTGCTTTGGATAGTAAACTGTCTAATCTTTTTCACTAGATTTCAATCATCTTGAATATAAGGAATTGTAAGAGTCAAGATAGGGTAGGTTATGGTGCAATTACAAAAAAAAAAAAAAAACTGTGTTACAACTGCAAATGTGTATTTCTATTTCATGATACATATCTATCAGCCCTGAACTAGGCTTCCACAGCATCATCTTCTACTATGTGTAAAGTGGTCAGTTATAATAAGAAGGGAATATGGAGGTAATATTTAAAGCTTCTACCCAGAAGTGACATATAATACACATTACATCTGTTCACAACTTACTGTGCAAGCCAAGTAATTGGTCAAGGATAACTTCAAGAAGAGTAGAAACTTTCAAATGCACCATGATCCTGAAAAAAAGAAAAATGGGATACTTATAAATTGTCCCAATGACTACCACAACCGTCTTAGCACCTATGAACACTGCAAGAACTAAAATCTTCAACTACTTCTGGATTTCTGACATGATTCACCAAATATGTGCTGACAGAAAGAAATCTAACTACAGGCAGTGAATACATAATGCAATATATATATATATATGTCTTACTGTTGAATTGCTCAGCTGAAACTTACTGAATTTCATTAACAAATGTCACTATAATAAAAATAAATATAAATAAATAAATAAATACATAAATAATGACACAATTCTCATTCTCAAAAATATCACATTTTTATTGGGAGAGAAAGAAAAATAATAAAATAATTAGAATATAATATTTTATTTATTCTATTACAATAAACTTAGTTCTTACAAATGAAATGAAGAAGTAAGAAATAATTAGATAACCAGGTCATGTTTTTATTTGTTTGTTTTTTGGGTGAGGGGATTGAATTTAAAAATTATCTTAGGGTGTTATGCTAAGTGAAATAAGTCAAAGAAAGAAAGACAAATACTGTATCACTTTAATTATATGTGGAATCTAAAAAAGAAACACACACACACAAACAAATGAACAAATGAAACAAAACAAAAACAGACTCATAGAAACAGAAAACAAACTGAAGTTTGCCAGAGGAAAGAGAGGAAGGTAAAAGGGGAAAAAAAGTCAATAATAACATGATAAGTTTGCATGGTGACCGATGGTTACTAAGTATGGTGGTCACATCGTAAGATATATACATGTTGAATCACTATGTTGTACACTTGAAACTAATGTAATATTGTATGCCAACTATACTTTAATAAAAATTTTTAAAAATTAAAAAAAAAACTATCTTCTTTTATTTCTCTATCAGTCAGTACACAAAGATGGGACTGAGTAGGCAAATACTTCCCCTGCTCTGGTTCCAAGTGCCTCATAATCATTGAAATGTAAAGCTAGAAAGACCAGATAATTGTGCCAGCAGAACCCTAGTTGCCATCTGACTGTTTCACATGGAATCGATATTGTCCTACTGATAATTAAAAGGAGGGGTCTGGCTGATGTCTCGGCTGTTGACAGATCCAAAATCTCAGTGGCAGACAAAAATAAGCATATTCCTCCCTCTCACACCTGCATGCCAGCTGTTTAGCTGATGTAGGCCGGCTTCAGGCGAGGTCCAACTTATTCCATGTGTTGCTCATCCTCTCAAAACAGCTACTGAAAGCAATTTGGCAAATACGGTTCATGTCTCTGCTCAAATAATATCTGATAACATCTCTTTGACCAAAGTAAAATAACATGGGCAAGCCCCAAAGCAAGGGTGGGAAAACACACCCTTCACAATGAGATAAAACAAGTCACAGGGCAAAAGGGAAAGAATTTTAGTCCTCTCATGGATGAAGTGGGGAGAATAAACATTTGTGAACAATTATATTAACTACTCCACTTGATATAAAAAGAAGAGGATATAGAACATAAATTTTATGCTAACTTTTTTGGTGCTCAATCAACACTTCCTAAAGGACTTCTCCAGGCCAGAAATATGGATGTGTGCTTAGCCATAGAACTATGTTCAAGCTGTGCACTTTAAATTCCAGAACTATATTTTGACAATGAATTGACTGATGTCCTCCAATTGCCAATGACACAAAGGAAGTGTTGGACAAACAGAAGTTAGGAAACCTCCGTGATTTGTCAGAAGTAGGGGAGGGGAGGCTGGGGGCTGTGTGGCACTCCAAGCCTAAATTTTTGAAACATAAACGTCAAGTGTGATGTGGCAGTCATTGGCAATAGCACCAATGTTACATAGCTCTAGCAAAAGACACTTAATGAGAGGGGCATTGGCCATTATAGAAATCTTGAAAGGGAGTAGATTCTTCTTGCTTTTAAGAGCAGATCAGGGAGAGGTTCTCAAGCATTTCCACACTAAGGATGCCCTGGAGTATATCCCCAATTGTATAAATGACACCTGCATATATATACAATTTGCAGAATATTACATTTATAATGACCGTAAGATGACCAATATATTTAGAATAATAAGGACCAAGGAGAAAGAATGAGAGGTGATACAAGGAAATATCAATGAAAATCAGACTCTAGGGCAGTTTTAGGAAAAGGGCATGATACGCAAACTGCTTAAAATAACCCATCTTGACAGCTAAATGTAGAACGTCCAAGAAAATTGAGACATTCAAACATTTCTGGGTACAGAATTTAACTCAAGGGAAAACCACACTGACATATGCAGGAGCGGTGGAACTGCAGCTTCTAACTTAAATTTAGCTCTGAGAGTCTGCAATGAACAGATCTAGAAGATCTGGGTGAAGTAGGTGAGAACAAGGAACTGGGCTGAACATTCCATAGTGCAAATTGGGTTACTAAGTTCTATTATGTACCGATAACGGGATAATTTATAACACCTAAACTGTGTAGTCTGTGGTAAGGTAAATTTTCACTTCCTAGTCTAAACAAATGGCTGCCAAGTGTTCTGGTGGCGAGCGTGCACTATGAAAAAAAGGGTGTGAACTAGTTGTGTAAGACTGGGCTGACCTTCCAGAGTTTGAGAATGAATGCGTTCTCTCTTTATCTCTTCAGAGGTGGAAGTGGAGTAAATAGGGTGAATGCTGTTTACTACCATCCTGACATCCTGCCATTTGCATTTAACACAGTGCAGTCCATGAGAGCTCTCCGTGATGATAGAAATGTCCTATGTCCGTGTGGACAATGAAGTAGCCACTAGCCACATGTGGTTGTTGAGCACTTGATACGTAGTTAATGTGATTTAGGAAGTGAATTTCTGATTTTATTTAATTTTAATTAACTTAAAGTTAAATAGCTACACGTGGCAAGTGTCTACCATATTGGATAGCTTAATTCTGGAATTATGGGGCCTTCTGAGCCTCTATACTCTTTTAAGTACTCGAAAGCAGCTCAATGGCCCCCATTCTATAAACTCACACTGTCACTGCCAATAACTGAAGACCGAAAAGCAAATGGCAGTATCTTAGCAGCTCTCTCAGTTGTCAAAAGAAAAAAATTCTGCTTCTGGGCAGACATCTGACTGTAACCATTGCAGAAAGACAATTGAGTTCAGAATTATGTGCCACCCTAACTCTACCTGGCAGGTGCCTTCTGTGCTAGCTTTTCTATCTGCAAACTTGAGAAAGATGACAGGGTTTTAAATGATTAACTCCTCTGGGCCACATTACTTAATTATACAGTACATCCAGGGATAGGCACATGGGTCTTTTATGGTAAATGATATGACGGTCTTAAAAACTCATTAATATGTCATTAACCAAGCAGACATTTACTAATTAAACAATTAGCCCCTCTGTTCTTTTCCTTTGTTCCTTCTAGAGATGCTTGGTTACCCAGATCCCCAATTTAGCAGAAGGTCCCCCCTTCTTTTCCCAGAGAAAATCGCTCATAAAGCGAACTCTGAGACTGAATGATTCACCAGGTTTTTTTCTAAGTTGGCTACAAAAAGGAAGTCAAAGCCGATTTCCAGAGTATAAATTAATGTCGATGTTTGTCTATTTTAAATAAACCGTCCTGATCTATAAACCAATTTTAGATATATGTGAAATAGCACCCACCGTAACTGGCATAAATACTGAATATAACAAAACTACATATCCCAGTTAAATAAATACAAGCGGACAGGATTAACAGCTTGAAATGTGTTATTATGATTCATTATATAACATCAATACAAAGAAATATGCAATGTTCTCAACTTTGTCTCTCAGAGGTTTTTAACATCATTATGCTCTCTGCTAATTTTAGCTTAATCAAGAGTTGTGCTGAAACTATGCTAAACTGAAGTTCAACAGGAATTATCTAGCATATGAAATAAAATATAGCAAATGTCTTCTGAAACGCAGTTTGACGCATTAAAAAAATAAGCTTAAAATTGTTTTAAATGAAATTTTAAGACCACTCAAAATCATTACAACACGTGTATATTGTTTTTAGCTACATTTTGGTTATATGTTTTATGATTCAACTCTACCATTCCTGTGACTTTTATAAATATCCTACTGACCTAAAGTGTTGAACATTATCAAAGGATGAAAAGCTAAGTCATAATTGGAATGGTCCAGGTGATGATAAAAGAATACAGTGGAAATTGTAGAGCTGAGATGAGAGAGAGTTCTAAAGATGGAACATTTGCTCAGTTGACTCTTGCCTTTCTGGTTTTTCTATTGGCTTCTCTTTCTGCCTTCCATGTAAGTAATGAACCTGAGTGAGCATTAGCACAATAGTCTTTATTCTAACAGAAGAAGAGTGTGTCTAGATAAGAACCTCAAAAAGTCTAATCTGGTGGAGAACCAGTACACTGATTATTCCCTCCATGATAATGGTGTGGAGTGGATCTTGGGGACCTGTTAGAACTGCGTCCAGGACACCAATAGCATAAAGAAAGCCTACATCATAGAGGCAACACTAGTTCTCAAACTTTGTCCCAGATTAGAAGCAGCTTTTCAAAGAAGTTAATGAAGATTAAGCTTCAGGACCACTCACTGGCACAGGTTCTTATAAGTACTGGGAGTGAGTTCGAAGCTGCAAATAGAAAGCATTCTTCATAAATATTTCTGGTAAATTGTGTGAAGTGATTTCAGAAAACAGGGGCATGAATCACCAATGCTCCAGTTACTTATTGGGATTTCACCTCCCATTCAAAATAAATATTAACTTTCATATTAATTTGTACTTGTAATTTTGAATAACTTTTTTTAAAGGAAACCTCAAATTATGTAACCTTAAAGATGCACAAAATCTGGATCTGCTCGAGCTAACCAACATTCAATAATGGATCTCTATTGCTAGAATTTTTTAAAAGATGCTATCTGATTTAGCATAAAGTCATATAATATTAATTGAGTTTATGAGTGTTTAAGGATATTCTGCAAAAAAGCATCATGATGTTCATGGCTTTTGACATCAGAACAAGACTGAAAAACTCTGATTCCATGTAGAAAATCCTCAACTGGAGAACCAGAAGACCTGGTCTTCCTCATATCATTGTCACTAAGTAGCTGTGTGGCCTTGGGAAACTCAGTGTCTCTAGCCATCACTATGCTCTGTAAAAAAAAAAAAAAAACAAAGAGTAGAGAGTGAACTGGATCCTTGGTACTCTAAGTTTGGTTCAAGGAAAGATTTCGGAAATGCAGACTCTCAAGCCCCAACCCAAACGTCCTGAATCAGAATCTACGTTTTAACAAGATCCCCAGGAGGTTCATATTTACATTAAAGTTAAGAGAAGTACAAGCACTGGATGGTCATCTTTAAAGCTTCTTGCAGTTCTAAAATTTCAGTACTGAACTGGATAGGATATATGGAAATTAACTGAAATTTTTAGAAAAAAATATAAACTTTTTCTTAGTTTTACCCTCCCAACACTATCCCATCATTCTCAGCCACTCCCAAATTTCCCTCTTACCCTCAAGTCCAATCGGGTTTTGCTTATTATCCATATTGTTTGATTCATCTAATCTCTTAGGATCAAGTCACTCGTGAGTTTCAATTTTGCTTAACCAGTTCAAAAATTTGAAGATTCAAGAGATAAATTAAATGAACATTATATACTGTCTTTAATTCGCAGTGATTTTCTGTAAAAAACAAAATACAGATTATAATGCAGTTCATAGACAATTCCTCATGTCCTTTAAAACTGTTCTCTCTCTGTCTCTCTGTCTCTCTCTTTCTCTCTCTCTGACACACACACACACACACACACACACACACACACACACACACACGTATCACACTTCAGAAGGAAATTATATTAAAAACCACTCATACTAAAGCAAAGTAAGTAAACTTAAGAGGTAGAATGTTTGAAGATATAATCCAAGTTTTCTAGAAATTGACAAATTGACATAGAGCTGCCCAGTGACAAGGCTTTTTTTATACTAACTTAACTTCACAAAGCCACTGGGTTGTATTTGAGTTAAAGAACTATTAAGCATATGGGCTATAAATTTATAAGAACATTTTTAAAAGAAAATATAAGCCCACAAAAGATTATATTTCTTGTTTGTGCAACTAACAGGTACTCACCTGCACAGGTAACTAAACTATTCTTGCATTACATGCAAATAGGCTTAGAGATCATTGAAGAGCTCTAATCAGTGTTCACTTTGAAAACTTTTAATCCCTACAGAGGAAAATGTACATCATCAGTAAACCTGGTTCTGACTTGCATTAGTCATGGGTTCAGAGAATCGTGAGCTCAGATTCCAGTAAATACCTTTAAAACAGGAGAAAAACCATTTGACATTTCAACACTAGAAAACATTTGCGTGAGAAAATTTTTCATAAAGAGAAGATCAATCTCCCCTCTATTGACTGAAGACAAAATTAATTACCACAGTTGGCAGAAGATAAATGGTTCCCATGTACAAAATTGTGTAATTATAGCAGCTGCAGAGCTGGAAACGAGCTCCTAACTTTGAACCTCAACCCCAAATTGACATCTCTGCCCATATTCAGTTCTGCCACTAGCAAGCATGTTGAAAGTTTCCTCGTCTTGCCTTCATAATTACACGTTGAGGTTCAGAAGTAATCATTGGCTTCATTGCCTACAAGAAACCTTATCATCCTCTGGTTTGCGAAAGGTATGCTGTATCATCTTTTGAAGTGTTAAAACCTCCAGAAAGAAATTTATTAGGGGAAAGTTACTGTTATGGCAACAAAATTAAGTCTGCCACAACATGTCGAATTAACCTCCCTCCTAAGGTCTAGAGTCAGAGCCAAGTGCAGAAGTGGACAAATAGTTAGTATCAATTTCTTAAATGTCACCTTAGGTTTGAGTAAAGCCAAAGCAAACATCACAATTTACCTCAACTTTCTGATTACTCCAGAAATACACTGGCTGGAAAACAAGAGGTTAAGAACTAAAGAAATGCTTCAAGCAAGGTTTTTTCCCCTCCCCCTTTCCAAGCAGCAAAGGAGGTTGTCAGTTAAGCTCTGTGGAGATTTTGGTTCTCCCTTTGAAGCCAAGAGGAAAGTTTTTAATCTCATGTTTAATTTTAATCCTTTAAAATATGTAAGTGATTTAGAAATGTACAAGTTAAATTTGGCAGAACACCCTATTGGTAGAAGTAAAGCCGTTTCTTTCTACTTTGCAATAATAAGGGGGTTCAAAGCTGCCACCTAAACTATCTAGATACCTCAGCCACAAGCTGCAATTTAGCGATTTTAAAAGTTCTCCTTATCAAAAATGTTTGTAAGAGTGAAGCACATGGTACAAACAAGGGAAGTGACAAAGTCACTATCAGAGAACTAACCTCATGCTTGACAATCTATAAATTGACTGGTTTTTCGTGAAAGGAAGAAAACACTGTATAATTTTTAGGAAAGTTTTTTTGTTTTTGTTTTTTTTAAATTCAAGGGGAATTTCATCTGTTCAGAGCCAAAAATGTATGGTACTACATTGGGAGTTCAAATTATTCATTTTTGATGTCCAGTTGTAGGATTCTCATGCTGCAGAAGAGGGCAAATCCCCTCGAGTGGAAATTCAAGTACTGCACTGAGAGAGAGAGTGTCTGTGAGGCTCTTACTGTGCATCGGAAAGAATCTAAGTGCGTGCCAGAGTCAGAGGCAAAAGGAGAGTTTATTAGAGAAGGAATAACGCTCCGTAGACAGTGTTGTATGGAGAAGCGGTTGTTGGTAATCTCAGCAGGAATCTTACTTCAGGTTCCCCATTGTCTGGCCATATGCCGATCAACCGCTTTCCCATGTCAGGCTCTGCATAGCAGGCTCTGAATACAACTTAATTTAATATTTAATTCTCATGCCTTTTCCCTATTTCACTCATGTTATTTGTATCCATTAAGAGAATATAGGTTTTGACCAATAGTGGTATATTTGCACTGATAATAGTTGTTACAGTTACTGTTTCCACATGAAGAAAAAAACCAGTATTCTGTATACTTAAAACTAATATAAAATAATATTGAATGTCAACTGAAAAAAAATAATAATACAAAAAATGAAAAGAAAAAGCAGTCTACATTTAGAGGTATAAAACAACCATTTATTATATTTTAGAATTCTGTGAATCAGAATTTTGGAAAGGGCACAGTGGGGAAGCTTGCCTCTGCTCCATGATATTGGGCCACTCAGCTGGGGAGACTCAAGGTTGCAGGTAAATGACCATATGGACACTAGAGTCATGTGGATGCTCAAGAACACATGTGTCTGGTGGTGGACGCTGGCTGTCAACTGGAACCTCAGCTGGAGCTGCTGACCTACATTTGGCCTCTCCGTGGGCTTGTTAGGCTTCCTCCCAACATGGTTGCTGGATTTTAAGTAGAGGTCCCAAGAGACCGGAAGTAGACGCTGCCAGTTTCTTAATGCCTTAAGAAATGGAAACAAAAAGTCTAAAAATGTGATTTTCAAACACTTTTTAAATGGAATTTTCACCCAGTGGAGAGTGATAAAAAGTATTTAATAAAACTTAATATGTATTTTCTTAAATGGAAATGTATAACAGTTGCTTGCTATACCACTAATCAATGAGAACAATGAGACTACATTTTTATAACCAAAAATTTTAATGAGAAGCTGTGAATGACTAGAGCAGCTACATTAATCATATCTATGATATTTTATTGCTTTTTATGTTTTTCTGTTTTCATATCTTTGTTTCACTTTTTCTTTTTTGGGGGTGGGGGCGGGGGGAAGCTTAGTTATCTTTCCTGTTGTACAATATCAAGAAGATACTTGACTTGCAAACTTTGGAAAGAGTGAGTGCAGAATTATTAAGATGTTCCACTTTGGTTTATGAAATATAATCCTAATACATGTTCTCTGATATAGATATAAATTGCTTTCTCCATTCCTTTTTGGATGCCAGACTGGTGTTTCTTTTGAATGTGACAATGTTCAGGTGATTATAGAAGCTGCTCAGCTTTGCATGGGTTATATTTTAGATCTAAAATTATTAATATCTGAGATTCTATGACCACCTGTCTATTACATTTGTATTACATAAGAAAGTGAATCAACTCATTGAGGGCTATGATAATTTGGGGAAAAGTAGAGGAAAATTGGGGACACTGCCTTGCAGTGCTGGACAAATCAGGTGAGAGTCAAACATCCACAGAGCAATGTGAGTTCACTAAATTGAAAAAGTTTAACAAACTCCCTTGAAACGCTATAAACTAGAAATCAGTTTTAACCTACACCTTATAGAAATCAAATGTCTTGAGAAATTAGAATTCTTTCTGGAGGGGAAGAGAAGCTTGATCTAATTGAAGGTCTATGTACTGTTCTACCAGAAAACACTAAATTCACTGGAGATTTTGCTGCTGCTATGATTTTAAAAGTTTTTGTAGAGGCTAGATAAGGTTATTCCAGAGATGAATGGAAAATATATTGATCTTTGACTTAGAGTATGCCTCCGAAATATCCTAAGGATAGAGAGATTTAGAAGTAAGCAAATGCCAGATTTAATGTCCCTGTGAGGTTCAGCAGTTGAAATTGGTTATGGACTCAAAGCCCCAAGGCCTCTATTCTGTGGCACATTACACCACTCTCCCAGAAAGAGCACTGATAGAGTGAAGGATTCCCAGGATGTGTATGTAGGTCAAGGAGATAATTCTGTCTTTGGCCATCCCACAGAAGAGGACATTAGTAGAGAGGATCAAGGCCATAGAGATACACTGAAACATTTTAGACTTCGTTGCAAATCAGGTTCAGGGCTGCATTCTGCAAGAGATGGCGAGAGAGAAGGGGAGAGGGAGAAAACAAGCTCTCTGGGGGCTCCTGCTTAGGCTCGTTTGCTGTTCTTTCATCATCTCCTTACCTCTAGATGTTGAGTATATCTACAGAGTTCTTTAGACACAATATTTCAGAAAGTCCCCAAAGTCCCTCAAAAAAGTCTTCAGACTTCTCCTATTTATTAATGTTGAGTATTTAGTTGATTTCACTTAGTCCAATGGTTATATATGATAAAGACTCTGAACTTTAGACTAGTTCAGACCTCTTCTTATGTGATAATCTCATATTTTCAGCTGCCTAATTAAAATCTTCACTGAATGCTTAATCTAAATCTTAAAATCAATATTTCCAGAAGCAATGCAGTGGTGACTCCTTCTCCTGAGGTCAGAGTCCAAAAAACAATGTCTCATTAGGTGTGGATAAATAGGTTCCTCATCCTCAATCAAAGGCCTCTAGGCCAAACCAGTTTGGAAACTGTACTCTCCAATTTGCTTCTAGGTGTCAAGACTACTCGCTAGTAAAGTTATTACTGTGATTGCCTCCATACATTCACACTCCAGCTACACGTGAAAGACAGACTGAAGTTCACACTGCCCTAGGTTTGTGAACAAAGGAGACATTCCCACATCTCCTTCTCATGTAATCTGAAAGACAAGTATGTTGATCATACCCACATACCCGCCAAAAATATGAACAATTCAAGTGATAAAATATGAGAGAGCACAGTCGAAATAAATACTGAGGCAATGAACTCCCATAAGTATGCCTATATGTGACTATATGTTATTATGAATGCTGAAGCAATGGCTAATATCTAGTAAAACTGAGAAATATACTAGCTGCTGCTGGGGAAAAAAAAAACATGGAAAATTGCCACTAGAAGTAGTAATTCTTAAAATGTTTATAGAAACACAAGTCTTTTGGAGAAAAGGATGAAGAATACTGGATTCTATTTCTAGAATAATATACATAAACATTGGTTCGAGAATTTCTCACATAATTTCAAGGGTTTTATGAAACTCCTGAAGTTCTAGATTTCAAGCAAAGGGTTAGTGAGTTTAATTAGTATGTGCATCAAACAGGTAAAGATAGAAAACAAAGTTGATTGTCTCTGCACTTGGAGAATACGAAGCCTTACTTAGCAAAACTACTTAACTGAAGACATGAGGTGAATAAACATTTTTTTTTCAGTGAAAAAAGAAGAAAATGAGAACCATCATGATGATATAGATATAGATATAGGCAAGAACTAGGCTTCATGGGACAATAAAGCTGCCAGCATTGAAGAGAACTATATTGCTTCCAACATGGAGTCTGGCCATGGTTAGTCAAATTAGCAAGTACTTAAATCGGTCCATCGTGTGATATTAACTTTTGTCTCTCAGTCTTAGGATGATTATTGCCTGCATAAAATCTCTTTTAGAGCACTTTTACTGTCTGCCTTTAAAGAATTTTTTTGCTTATGCCTTCTCACCTTGTTCCACCTCATCTTATACATCACCTTACACTTAGTTAATGCTCTGTAAATGTTTGTTAAATCTAGTTTAAAAAATAAAAATAAAAGATAGTCATCCCAAGTCATATAAGCCACCAGAGAGAGGGCTAGAACTCAAAATACACTTGTCTTAGACCATTCCACTTTTCCATACATCATATTACTTTTATATGCCAATGCTGTAAAGTTCAGGAACATGTGAAGAAAGGAAGAAAGAAAGAAAAAGAAAAAAGAAAAGAAAAGAAGGAGGGAGGGTGGGCAGCAAAAAGAAAGGAGAGAGAAAGGAAGAGGCGAGAGGAAAAATCAAGAAATACTGTGTTTGCAGACAAGAACATGGTAGTTATCAGAGGGGAAGAGGTTGAGGGAGGCTGAAGAGGGTAAAGGTGGTCAAATATGTGCTGACAGGAGACCAGACTTTGAGTGGTGAGCACATGATGTAATATATAGATGATGTATTGTAAAATTGTATACTCGAAACTTAAAAAAAATTTTTTGTTTAAAATAAAATAAATTACATGTTTGATGAATCTCATAAGTTCCTGTGTACTGCACACTGGGTTTAGAATTATGTAGAGTATAGTGAAGTGCTTATAGTCCCTGTCCCCAAGTATATGATCTAAAGAGATTATTAAACAGTAATACAAGAGAGTATAAGGTCAATTGTTAAGAAATTTTACATAAATATAAAAATAGAGTGGCCCAAATTAGCTAGGTAAGTTTTTTATTAAAAAAAAAAAAAATCTATTTGGATGAGGTGGAATTTAGGCCAGGCTTAAAAAAAGTTAATATCAAGCTGAAAAACAGCATAGATAGGCTTGAGAAACTATACCTAGACTGGTCTGACTAAAGTGGGGGAGTTTCATTGGGGAGTTAAGAAAAAAGGATACAAGTGGAAGATGAAAGATTGTGGAAAATGTATTTAAAATGCACTCGATATTTCATAATGTTAGTAACTCCACAGGCTACTGAGCAAAAAATAAATTACAAAACAGCGTAAGAAGAGTAATAAGGTTTTAAAAGCACCAAATTCTGGGTCACGGGACCTGGATTCTATTTCTAATTCAGCCTTACTGGTAGTGGCTATAGGCTTGACCATTTGTAAGTCCCAGTTTCCCAGTAATAATGATAATACAATAAACTTTGCACAGTTTTATAAAGATTAAATTGCATAAATAAAAAAGAATAAACACTATACAAGTTCTATGTACATTGATATAGAAGCTTTATATAAGTTTAAAGCAGTCTTTTTTTGCTAGTGGCCTTTACATAACATTTTATTATTTTTTACTGAGATATAATTGCCATACAATGTTATTAAGTTTAAGGAAAACAGTGTGTTGATTTGATACATTTATGTATTTTATTATCAACTTAGTGTTATCAACTTAGCATTAACTAGCACCTTCGTCTGTATCCTTACCATCACTGTGGAGCTCTTTAAGTAAGCTTAGCCTGGCAGTAGTAACAAGAATGCATTTGTATGGGGAGAGACTGAAGTCAGATTAGTCAAGAAATAAAAACAGAAACCCAAATGTGAGATGCTGGGATAGACAAAAAGTAAAAGAACCGAGCATAGCTGTCCGAAGAATGGTACTACTTACTAAAAAAGTAATATCTGAGAGAAGAGCAACTAGATGCTGTTAGAGACACAGATTTTTCTGTCTTTGTCCTTCATGCTCTTCAGCTGTTGCTTTTGTTCTCATGCTTATTACTTCATAGGCACCAGATGGCTGCAGCATCTCTAGTGATTACATCCATGTTCTTGGCAGGCAGCAAGGGGAAAGACAGAGGCACGTGAGCTAAGCATGTTTCTTTTTTTAGGGAAAACCAAAGCTTTCCTGGAAGACTCATCCTTTAAACTTTCACTCACATTTTATTATCTAGAATTGCATCGCTGTGCCACTCCTGGCTGGAATGCAACGAGAGAGAAAGAAACTGTGGATCGAGGTTGGATTGAGCAATCATCAATGTTTACCCAGAGCCTTTCTCAAAGGATCTTTGAGAATATTAAATAAAATCTCTAAAGTGTCTGTCCCATTGTCCATAGGACACTGTATTAGCTATTCAATAAAGTCTATTTCTAATACTATTGTACCAAATATAATAGTGCCTATCAAGTAAACAGGCAGTTGCTATATACTGGAAAGATATAATTAAATAAAATATGATTTATGAATGATTTTAGTTCTAGACCGTAAAGAAATGGTTGTTTGAAAACCAAGTTGAAATGCGCCACATGTGACTGGAGAGTTGGGGAAGGAAATCATGATTTCAAAGTGAATATCATAGAGTTTATAGCTGAACTATGAGGTAGCTATTATAGAAACAGAAAATTAGAACTCCTAGGATTAACCTTTAAGGAATATTAAAGGACAAACAAAAAAGAATGGCCAAAGTCGGGAGAAGGAAACTTTAATAATGTTGTTATGAAAGTCAAGAAAAAAATGTGTTTTAGTAAAGAGTTGCAGCTTTCTTGTACCAAATTCGACAGAGACATCAATAACTACGAGGACAAAAAAAAAAAAGGTCTAGCAAGAAAAACTTTATTGATGACTATAATTTCAGCAAATGCTGGGTGCATAAGTCAAATTTCCAGGAATTAAAGAAGGAAAGATTGTTAAAGGATAAATACAATGGGTTAAGAACATTCATTTAAGACTATAAGGCAAAAGGCAGTGAAACCAGAATGAAATAAAATGATGGGTAGAAGAGGCAGATTGTCAAGCAAATTTTTTAAGAAAGGAAAGCCCAAGTGTGTTTGAGGGTAAGGAGGAAGAAATCACTGTAACAAGAATGACTTAAATCATGATAAAGAAAATAAAAGTAAGCTTCAGAGTAGGATGTCTCAAAATAAAAACTGGACAAAACCTAGATATGTGTGGGGAATGATTGTCATGGTGAACAAGACTCGGCAAGAGATCTTAGCACTCAAGAGCTTAGAGATGATTGGGAGGAAGAGGTTAGAGTGGACCTCTCTGCCAAGATCAGGATTGGCTTGTGAGAAAGGAGGAAGTAAAAGGAGGTTTGGAGGCAAGACCTCAGGTGAAAGCATTAAGGAATCAGAGAGGTTCCATGGAACTTCCAAGAAGTAGAAAGTGCCAAAGTGTTGCTAGAAGCAATATCTGACAGTCAAGTCTTGAGTCTTCTTAAAAACAGGATTTAAAGCTAGAAGATATCCTGGTAATCTTCCCCCCCACCCCACCCCACCCACCACCCCACCCACCCCCACTCCCCACCCACTCCACCCCTCCGGGTAATCTAAAGAGAGATATAGATAAAGTAATTTCAGGAATTATTTTAGATTGGAGGTTGATACTAAAGGTTTGTTTAAAATCAAGCCTTTAGGAATCTAGACCCATAGATAAGAACCATTAAAGCTAGAGGTAACCAGAGTGTTCAGGTGAGAGAAGGTGATATAGCTGAGGAAGTGAAAAGATTGAGCAATATGGAAGGGGCTGTGAGTCAGGAGAGTGACAGCACTGAGAAGTAGGTTTAATGGAGGTGAAGAAGGAGAATAGCAGGCAAAGCTGTTGTGCTTGTGAAGAGCCCACTAACTAAAATTTCAGAGGTGGAAAATTGGCATATTATGTGTAATTCTAGATTATGGCATCTGTACAGTGAAAGTGGAATGCTGAAAATGTTGAAACTATGAGTCTGTAACACTTAATCGATGGACTGACAGAGGAATGTCAATGTCACCAAGAATGAGGGTGAGTAAGGAAGGAGAATATGAATCAAATATGGTAATAGTGACTAAAAGCAGGAGTTCTGAACTAGAATCAAGATTGACTCCCAGCTATAGCACCTAACAGATATTTGCCTTTTGACAAATTATTCAGTCCCTGAAATCTTCATTCTCCACTATTGCATGGAAATAATAGACATCTTTTAAAGTATTGTGACAAATAAATGAAGCAAAGCATGTAAAGTGCTTAGTATAGTACCCACAGAGCAATTGCTCAGTAAATACTAGGAATGTCCTTGGGAATACACAAGACAAATATAGGGAGCCCTACAGGGCAGCGGTGATGATTTGGAAAGTCAGTAAAGAGACACTTGAGGGACTTTGAAAGATGAGGACTGGGGGTAAACAGGCAGTATTGTGGAAAGATCTTTGGAAAAGCTGGAACTCCATTGAGGAAAAGGCAAGTGTCAGTTAAGACATGAAGGTAAAGGTAAAAAAAGAAAATGAGAAATAGCCTTAAGATAAGCAAAATTTTCTTACTATCAATCAAAGACTTCTCAAATCATAAACAAAAAGAGTAGGAGAAAAGAGAGAAGAGTACAGGCAAATGAGGGATGCCCAAAGAAAAGATGAGCATAAAAATTTTTGCTGACACAGGCACTGGGACGGATTAAGAGTTTCAATCTCTTCTCACCATCAAGTCCTCTCAAATGTCTCCACTTTATAAAGAAAGGGGCCAGAATAGTGGAGAAGCATCTGTTTCTCAAAAACCCGGGGCCTGAGTGTTCGTAGTCTGTTATCCCAAGAGCTAAGAACATAAAGTCAGAATGAAAGATTACAAAGGACATCATCACATATGTGCTCACAAAGGTCAAATAAGTTTTCACAGAAGTTTGTCCTTATAACTAGAAAATCAATACACAGAGCATTTTATGTGGCTTTCTGTTTCAATCATTTTTCTATCACCGTACTTGAATCTCAAATATGTTTAAGTTCATGGTTTAACATTAATGAGGTATTTGACCTTGACCTGTTAGTGGTATAGATTATGTTTGTCACTCAAAAATAGTTTATTGTATTATGAAGTAGTATTATTCTGTTGAAATGCAGAATAGAGGAACATATATTCCTACAGAATTCATAAGAATATGAAAAATACATCTTGACCATCTGCAATATTGACATCCAACAATCTTAGCTACAATCTTAGCTACATCTATTTTTATTTCATTTGAGAGGTCATCCACCATCCTTTCATCTACTGCTTCACTTTTAGATTTTACTGGGCTATAGAACTTTTATTTTTGTATTTATTCACTGCCATCCAAAAACAAAAGCTGCCACATGGTTTATGCTGCAACACAATGATGTTTGTGAGAGGATTCTGAATGATTGAGGGGGTGGGGGCAATCTACCTTTAGTCCATATCATTTGCATATGAGGACCTAATGCCATTTCAGTAAGTGAGAATCACAACCTTCCAACACAAAACCAGTTATTAAAACATTGCCACAAGCAAAATATTGAGGCTTAAACTGACTTTGCCCAAATAGAAGAGAATGAAAGGTAGTCACTAAAACACTATGGCTCTAATCTTTTCCGTGATCCTTTATATTCTTAGATTGTTCCATATTCTCCTTTGTACATTTTATAAAAACCACTTCCAGGTTTATGAAAAATGAGACATAAAGTGAGCAGTTTTTAAAAATGAGGTATATGGAAGAAAGAACAGCAACTAAGATTTCTGTGATTAATTCGATAACTTCCAGTAGGAAGTATTTAGTTTATCTGCCCATAGAAAATGAATATTAAAATATTCATACCCCAAGGCTACCAGAAAAAGTAGATAACAGCTGTTGGTCTAAAATGTGGTTTCATTATGCAGAAATTGGAATAAGCTTGTAATTATGAATTAAAGCTAGAGCAGTTAAAAAAATATCGAGTAGGTTTTTTAACCCCAACATTTAAACGGTTTTCTAATATAAGAAATAAAATATTTACACCATTTCCCTCAATAAGTTTTCAGGTGATATCAGCAATAGCAGACTTGCTTTTGCTCACCTCAAAAAGAAATGTGCAATAGATCCTTCACATAAATTTCTTAATAATTTTTTTCCTAAAGCAGGTTTGAATATCTTGTGCTGAGTCCATATTCCAAATTAACAAAGCCTTACTTTAATATTCCATTTGGACCTAAAGACATAGCTAATAAAAGGAAGCAAGGTTTTAAAAAATTATTTTGGTTAATAACACAAGTGACAAATTTTTTTACCTCCATATATTATTCTCTCTTTGACATGATACTACTACAATGAAGAAAATATTTTTAATGTAGTTACAATATCAGATTAGCAAAATGAGGTACAATAAATAAAATAATTTTCTTATTTCAAAATTACTGAAATTAGGAATACATTTCTAATTATCTTTTAATGGGAAAGTGTAAAATAATCTTTTCTATTGTTCAATTAATGATTGACTGAGAATTGTGGCCCTATTTGAAACAATTTTTTAAGAATGATAACCATTACACATACACACACATAACACATAAGCAAATTATAAGAACAGAGTAAAACACAAAGTATATTCTCCCTCTGCTACCTCTTCTCTCACTGCTCCTCTATTAGTCTGTTAAGAAGTGAGATAGATTATTACTGAAAAAAAAGGTAAAATGTGATTGAATATGATTAGTAACTAAGAGTAGTTTTTGCATTAATCTGACACATTTCATTAAGAACTGCAAAGTATTTTTAAAATATTTTCTGAGATTAAGTATTATTATCTTTTTCGCAAGACAAATTATGTACTAGACCCAAGATGAGAAATAGTTAATTTTACAGTAAAAAAAAAATGACAAACCTTACGTTTATTATCTGTTATTATATGTACTTTCAGCTAAATTATGTGGATCTTGGTACAAAGAGTCATTCCTATGCAGTTTTTTCCTCTTAATACTAACACTCTTCCTCCCTAATTCTAAGATGTGTCTAGAAAACAAAAGGGGAAAGTAACATGCTGACTCTCTCCTCCACCTTCCACCTGCTGGGTCAGATGAGGATAAAAACCGATAACAGACAGCACACAACACCCAGAAACTCTGCAACTCCTCCTTTAGTTCTACCCAGCTGCACATGCAAATGAGAGGGAGAACAGAAATAATACCTTTTAAACATCAGATTCATTATTTTAGGATAATCTTAGTACTATAGCTGAATTAGAAGAAGAGCAAAAAAGTTCATCTTTATTATACTTTATAATTGACACCTTTAAAAACTGCATGGTACAGAGCTTGTTGTATTCCTAGAATGAAACTATAGCAGCAGTGTCAGAAAACAAAAAAACTACACAATGAAAATAATTGCCCACCCAATTTTTGGGCTCCAGTAACATATTCAATAATTTGATGTAGACAAAATCCTTTCCCTAAACCAAAGACAAACATGAAAACAAGTTGACCTTAAATACTGGAAGTAACCTGTTATTTTATTATCACTACATTGGCTCATAACTTGCTCGTAATAATAATAACTTTCCTGCTTTCTTTAACACGAAACAGAAGAGAGAAACTTTTAAAAGTATAATTAATTTAAAATCTGCTCTCATGTTAATTTTAACAAAATTATAACACAAAAATTAGAATCTAAATTTCTCTTAAGATTTAAAAACTATTATAACTGAGTTACAAGTAACCATAAAACACAAACAAGTTATATCTTTTTCCCAAAAAGCAAAGTAAATAAACCATAAAATAGTTAACCTAAGTTAATATTTTTGACTATTTAAATTAGATAACTCTACTGACATTTTAATTGGAAGTTTATGAGTACTATAAAAGCAATATAAATTTTTTTTTAATTTCTAGTTATATTGTGGCATTTTCTCCTAAGATAAAATGTCAATATAAAGGTGATAGAGAACATTAAAGAAATATTTTTTAAAAGTTTAAAATAGATTTATTTCTCCTCTCAAAAGCCAACAGATAATTATATGGCAAGAATAGAACACCATTTTCTCCCACAGTTTTGTGTAATATTCGATGGAAAATAACAATAAAAGCACCTTGAGAAATAATAGCATTAAGCCCTTAGAGTGCCTAATAAGATTTAACTTTTTAAAAATAATACCACTAATTAATTACTACAAATATTAATCAGTTTACATAAAAAATGTGAGGCAGGTAAACATCATCATTGCCCTCTGATGAAGAAATAGACAGTATGGCCAAGGTTCTTACTTGAGCACTTAGTCTGGCTAGGATTATCTGCCTTCCATAGCACATAATTTCTTAACTCTGATAAGAATCAGAAGGAAAGACATACTTCAGATTCCAGCTGTATCCAAACTCTTGATAGAGTTTATCTGAAATATTTTGATTAGTATTTAACCTCTGATTCTCACCCATTTATATTAATTGAACACCTTTCTTTGAAGACAGCACTCCAGCACAGACATCCTGCACTCTTTTAATTGAGCCCCTTTGGGGGAAAGTACCGTTTAAATATAACAATATATTCAGAACCCTAAAATAATTTGATCTATAATAAATTCTTAAGCAAGGGAGGAAGACCAGCCTGGGGACCCCGGGAGGGGAAGATTGCCAGGTGCCAAGTCAGAGATTCACAGGAAGTTGTAGAAGCTCTTTCTCTGGAGACTTTTAAAAATAGAATAGACAGCCCTCTGCATACAGTGGTGTAGGAGGCCCATTATTCTTCGTTATTAGAGAACTTCACTATAGGTTTCCTTAGGCTTGATTTAAAAAAAAAAAAAAAAAATGAGAGAAAGGGAAAGGAAAGCCCCCTGATATGAGGAAAATTCAGTTTAAGAAATAAATGCCTTTATGGTGAACTCAGCCTCTTTGTGCTAATATGAATGCTCTGATTTTTATACTTGATTTTGAGGATAAACTCTTAAATGGATTTAGATTCTAATATCTGTTTGATTGCACTGTTTTATATTTCTATCTACATTTTATATTATTTCATTCACTGCCTATTGTGCTATTTTTAGAAATTCAGTACATACCAGGTAAAGAAGAAATTGAAAGTTGTTTGAATATTTTACTCTTGTCCTCTTTTAATTCCATAATGCTCTATGTAAAATTTGAATATATGTGTAGACACACACCCATACCTATATGATTTAATAATAGCTTTTCGAGGAAATTTAATAATATTTTAAGTATACATATATTTTAATTAATAAAGTATAAACTGTATTAACCACAAATTCATACGACTTTCTTCTTCTTCAATCACAGTCCAAGACGCCATGAACAAATCCATTTGAGACAATTTCTTTCTCATTAAAAAAATAAAAATGAAAGAAAAGAAAAATTCTTCTGAATCCAATATTTGTACTTGCACAGAGCATCATGGTGACATGCCATTTTTCCTTACCCACTCTCAAGACTTGGAACACTTTTTACCCTTAAGATTGACAGGGTGTTTTTTGCAGTCTTCCAAAGACTACTGAGATTTCTTCAACATCCTCTGTTTGGCTAAACTCATCATTTTTTTCTTTAATCGAATTACATCTTTAGTCACGTTTAAATAAGCTTTCCTTGAGAGTAAGCTGAATACTTTGGACATATAATGTTAAACAGCAAAAAAATTGTAGTCATTGGAATTTATTACACAGCTTCTAGAAAGTTCTATAAAAGGTTATGGCAATTTCATTACCTTCAGAAGTTTCTGTGTATAGTATCTGTTATTTTAATGTACTGTGGCTTCATAGAATAATCTTTTTGATTATATTTTAAAACTCAACTAGAAATCCAAATTTAAGTTAAAATTTCCTATGGGATAATCAAAGCAAATACCTCAACTAATATGTCTGTCTATGGCTACACAGATACCATTTACACAAGGCTAAATTTGCATATATGTATACTATGATTAATACATCATAATACAATTTTCTACCTAGCAATTGACATTTTTTATTCTAAAGTGCATTCATCTGTATTTTTAAGAAATATTCATCAAGGGCATGTGTCAACTCTATATATTTTTAAGGAGTTTTCAGTAACATTCTAAGCTTTTCAAAGCATCACATTGGGCTGAGATATTGGTTTTGGTTTTCTAATTAGATATTAGTATTAGTTTTCTATTGTTGCTGTAATAAATTATCATAAAGTTGACGTCCTAAAACAATGCAAATTTATTATCTTAGAGTTCTGGAGGTCGGACGTCTGATGTTGGTTTCACTGAACTAAAAATCAAGGTGTTGGTAGGGCTGTCTTCCCTTTATGAAGGTTCTAGGGAAGAATCTCCTTCTTTGCCTTTACTAGTTTTTATAGACCATCACGTTTCTTGGCTTCTGACCTCCTCCTCCATTTTCAAAGCCAGCAATGGGGCAAGTTGAGTCTTTCTCAGATGTAGTATTGCTTCACTCTAGCCTACTCATCTGCTTCTCTCTTCTACTTTATGAACCTTGTGGTTACACTGTGGCTACCTGGATAATATGGGATAGCTCCCTATTTTACGGTCAGCTGATTCACAACCATAATCCCATCCAAGACTTTAATTGCTCTTTGCAACACATTCATAGGCATCAAAGACTAGGATGTGGACTATTTGGGGAGGCAAAAATTCTGTCTACCACAAACCATTCCAAACCTAAACTACAGATTTATTTTAAATTCCCCCTTTTTTTCCTGACAAACTGCAGCTAATTTAAATATAACTGGGAAATGTGTATTCTTAAATTGTGTAAATAACTCCTAAACAATTTTCTCATTAATTTAGAGGCTGATTATTTTTAAGTTTCATTGTTTATATAACATTATTTTCAAAATTCTTTATAAAAATGTATAGACATAAAATGGATAACTGGCCTTGTTTGAGTTACATGTTACACCTTAATGCATGATAGAGAACTTAGGTCAATATTATCTTTATATCTGGGAAAGAGAAGCCCCTATCCTGGGCCCTGGGCTTTAGAAAACCTTTCTGGATCTTCTCTGGCCTTGACCCCCTTTTGGGCAAGAAGCCTATAAAGCAAAAGTGGGCTGGCTATTCAGTGTCCTCACTTATCTTCTAGACCACACTCAGGGTACCTGGTACCCTGGAAACTCCTACTCATGTGACCCAGAACTCACATTTTGGATCCATTGACCTTTCCTACCAAGATTACTATATCATTAACATGACAGGCCTAACAGGTACCAAAAGATTGATAAGTGTTTGAGGTGTAAATGGAGTCTGGAATACAGGCTGGTATTTCCACCCAAATGCCTGTAAGGCTTTGTGGTGCGGAGAGGAAGGGACAGAAGAGGAGACAGTGGTTACAGGACAGAAGCTCCTGGCTAGCCCTCCTGGGCATCACCTTGCAGCACAAGCTCCTAGGGGTTCTAGAATTCAAATTCGAATTTGGCCTGCCAGTTGTTATAACTTATATTTGTCAAGGCAGGAGGGTAGAACATATTTATTTTGTTAGTTTGATTTATGACTTTTAAATATTTACAAATAGGGTATGTAGATTTTCAAACCCTATTTGTATAGTCTTATGTGTATAGTCTATAGTCTAGGGCCTTGAAAATATTAGCCTCCAGATTGTCTTAGATATCCTTGTTCTGACATTTTAATTCAAATTAAATATACACATCAATAAAATAATTTGCACAACTCAAAAGAATGTTCAGACATATACTAGAATGAGTCTAATTTCCCTTATCTTAATTCAAATTATTCTCTGACATTATCAAAATTTATTAATTTCAGTCTTTAAGGATTTAGATGATTCTAGCTTCATTTTCTTATTAAAACAAGTTGTTGTTGTTGTTATTATTATTATTAATTATTATTATTCATGTATATATCTATGCAAATAAGGAGTCCAAGTAAGTTTATTTTAGTGGGAAGCCAGGAGAAACCATGAAAACTCTGGAGACTCCGGAGGAGCTGAGCACAAAATTTCTCTATAGAAAACCTAAGATCAAAAATGATAAATGAGGGCACTTTAGATAATGATACTAAATATTCATCATTGTTTTACCAGTAGCATTATGAAATAAAATTTGGAGAATCCAGGAAACTTTAAATTAGCATTCATATTTATTTATTTAGACAAGAAATTAAACTTTAATTAGGCAAAAAGTGTCTCTAGAAATGCAAATTTTAAGTCTCATAAATCTGAAAAGTCATAGGGGCCTGCTAAGACATAATAACCAAAAGCAAATCTACCTAAGCCTGGTCTCCTGGACTAACATCATCCCTGATAAATGTGCATTAATCTCAAATTGAAGGTCAGTATCATTTTTAATATATTGTCTCAGTATAACTACATTTTTAGCTATTTGTATTTTTGGAAAACTTCATAATTTCAACTTGTATTCTTATATTCAAACTCTCTTTGGCTAGGAACTCTGGAAAGAACAAAGATTTATAATTTCTTATCGATTATGACTTCTACTTGTTATGGATAACAATTATATAAATTTGACAAGGTTCATTCCTTTTAGCTTGGGCCATTAAAAAATCAATTTATCTTTGTTTTGTAGAACAATATAGATCTTTCTCTCTTGTAAGATTGTTTGATTATGTCTTCTACCAAAGAATGTCGGAAATTTAATTACCTCCAAAAATTACTGAATCTTAGGAAATATTTTACGAAATGTCATTCTTTACTTAATAAAGGGCTAGCCCCATATTTCATGAGTTTCCATTCATCTGACAGAGCTCTGGTGTTTGTAATTGTGTATATAAAGCCATCAGTCTTCTAGAACCATCTTTAGCTGAGCGAGCCCCAAAGCATGGTCCATTCTGCTCAGATCTGATCAGCATCTTTATAGCTTATCAGCCTTGGGGTTCAATTTTGTTTTGGATGCTTTTATAAATGAGTACAATCACTGGTGAATCTGTTCTTCCAGATTGCAAAGAGAAAAATTGAGAGAGAAACTTTAGTAGATTACTGTGTCATTGAAAATAAAGTACAAGCACAAATACACCTAAAGTAGTCTCAGGGATGATTTTGTTGGGTGTACATTTTCAGTTTTATTTCAGTAAAATTAGATGATTGTCTTAGTTATTATTGTTTTTGAAGTTATGCTCTAACCCCAGGCTAAGGGTATGACCAATGTGTTATCTAATAAAATCAATTTATTTCAAAGTATTATTTTTCTTTTCTTAAAATGAAAGGAAAGAAAAAAGAAAAGAGGAGTAGCAATAGACGGAAAGTGTAAGAATTATTTCAGGACTTTCTTTTGGACAGGTGTATGACACATTTTTCCTTTTCAGTAGCTAGATTCAACAGTATAGTTGTTCTCAGGATCCAAGCTGCAGAAATAATAGAAGCCAATAGGTAATGTTAATCATTTTAATGGCTTTAGCACTTATAAAATTTCTCCAGAAAAGAGTTTATAATACTACTCACCTCCATGAGTGGCTTTTTAAGTTGGTATAACAATTTAATCTTTAGGGAGAGTTCTATTTCTTACATATGTTTAGGAAAATATTTAGCCATACTCAATTAGATCAAATAAAACATGGTATCATTTAATATTTTAATAGAAGAAATAAAATGTCCAAAGGTCGGGATATCAAATATGTCGGAATATATTTTTAACTTGTTAAACTTCAGGAAGACAATGAGGTTATCCAAGAAGTTCCAGTGACTGGCCAAGGATAATTTTTCCCTGCTATGCTAAAAATTTAGAGGAGCAAGAGTAATGTCAAAAATCCAGGTCCATACTCCTGGGAACCTACCTCTAAGTCATTATAAACTATAACTGCTTCCTAACTATTGTCCTGTGAATTGCAGGAGCAAACACATGACATGAATGAGACTCAAAGAATATGTAGTTTGCACACTTTCTATCTATTCATTCTGTGCGGGGTATCGTATCTTGTGTCCTCTTTCTTAAAAACATTTACAACACTGTTATGGACTGAATGTCTTTGTTCCTCCAGACTTCATATGTTGAAACCCTACCCTCCAATGTGGTGGTAGGAGGTGAAAGGCAATTAAGATTACTTGAGTTCATGAGGCTGGACCAGCTCTCATGAATAGGATTTGTGTACTAAGAGTCGCAAGAGAGCTTGCTTTCTCGCCCTGCAATCTACCATGTAAGGATACAGTGGGAAATCTGCTGCAACCTGGAAGAGGGTTCTCACCAGACCCCACTCATGCTGGTACCCTGATCTTGGATTTCCAGCCTCAAGAATTGTGAGAAATAATGTCTGTTTTTTCTAAGCCACCTAATTTATGGTATTTTTGTTACAACATCCCAAAAGGATCACAAACACAGAACTGAAAAGTGAAACATATCCCTGGGACTACTTTAAGTGCGTTTGAAACTACGTACGAACTTCATTTCTTTAATATAGTTTTCTCTGATTCGAGCTGGGTTTGCCCAGATAATGGCATTGTGACTTGCTTGCTTTTTCCACCCTCCCTCTCTGTATGTCTGCTCCTTTAATCGTTAAGCCTTAAAACATATGATTTATCAAGACCCAAGGCTATAGTCATGGGGACAATAAGTTTCGGTTACACTAAGGATAACATCTTAGCTTCAGATGTATGTTCAACCCCAGTCTCATCAAGGCAGAACAACAACTCCATGGGCCATGGAACCAGGCCATGGGGCCAGATGGGATGGCACCAGGCTTATTCCAGAAATGAACACAATGATCAATCACCACAACTCCCTTAGTTTCCATGACAACGGATTTTCCCTATATAATCTGTATTCCTGAGACACTGGGTGGGGGGAGGGGCAGTTTTTTTCAGAGCATTAGCTCACCTGTATCTCTGAGACTTGGACCTTTCTGAAATAAATCCTTACTTTCTCTGCTGCAAACTTGCCTATATTTCTTCTTTGACTCGCACACAGGCAAATGGACCCTTTTTGTTCCAGTAACACATTTGTGCTTGTAACTTATTCTCAATGACATTATACTAAAGTTCCTCTCTCAATTTTCAGTCGCCAACACAGCATGTTTTAGAATTAACCACACATATAACCATTTTGGCTACCTTTGGTTTTCTTATAGACCAATCAACCTTAGAGCCAAAAATACCAGATCAAACATCAAGATTTCTGGTTGCCTGGGCCTACAATTCATCATGTTAAAATTTTTATATCAGACATCACAAGAGAACTTCTTAGAACTTGTGAATGAGTTAAACTAATTTTTTTAAAGATTTTTTTCTAAATTAAACAAACTACTGCTATTTCTCTAAAACTATAATGTACAGTATTACCCACCTTATCCACAGAGAATATGTTCCGACACTACCAGTGGATGCCTGAAACTGAGGATAGTTGTAAACCCTATCTATACAATGTTTTCCTTATACATACGTATCCATAATAAAGTTTAATTTATAAACTAGGCACAGTAAGAGATGAATAAAAATAACTAATAATAAAATAGAATATGCATAGCAATTTACTGTAACAAATTCTGCAAATGTAGTCATTCTCTCTCAAAATATTTTATTGTACCATACTCACCTTTCCTCTTCTTGTGATGATGTGAGATGATAAAATGCTTATGTGATAAGATAAAGTAAGGTGAATGAGACATTATTAGGTAAAAGAAAGGTTGTTTAACACAAGCGCTGTTATACCAGGCAGTCAATCTAAAAACCAAAAAGGCTATTAAGTAACTAATGGATGGAGAGAGTATAGGCATGGAGAAGCTGGAAAAAAGGATGATGCACGTTCCAGGTGGGGTGGAATGAAATAGAGCAAGATTTCATCACACTACTCACACACAACAGCACACAATTTAAAACTTATGAATTGTTTACTTCCGGAATTTTCCATTTAATATTTTTGGACTGTGTTTGACCTTGGATAACTAAAATCATGAAAAGCGAAACCATGGGTAATGGAAGCTGCTGTATAACACTCCCACAACTCACCCCAGGGTACTTTTCTCCTCTTTTGTTCATTTCAGTCTCATGAAAGTAAGTATGGTTGAATGTAATTAATACGAAAAACATTGAATTCAGCTATGGTTCCCATCTTGAACAGGCTACACTGTGCTCAGAAGTTTTGTGGAAAACTGGCTTTTAGTAAAACTAGACACATCTTAGGATAGTCACTACGACAAAAGGTAAAGAAAGGAGACAGAATAGGATATCTTTGAGTATTGGATTTATTGAGTAAGTCTGATGGAAATAAGGTCCTCATCATCAAAATCTGATTGGGTGTGGCTCAGCTTTGATCATGAGCAGTACAGGGGAAACAATGATGATACCATGTTTAAAATCTCGAATAAACTTGTGGAGAAAAATAATTTAGATATTTAGACAATTCTGTGGAAACTGGAGATAGAAATATGAGTATAAATATTGGTAAGAATTTTTTAGTGGTGTTAGTATTATTCTTTGCTATTTGGCCTTTTGGAGAGATCTAAGGTCAATTTTTTTTTTTTCCATAAAAGAGGATCTAAATAGGACAATAAATAGCTCTCACTTCTATGCTTGTCAGATTTGGAAAATTAAGACAACAAGGTGACATTACTTCAGGTGGGAGGTGTGGCAAGTTTGTTTTTACTTTTTAATCTTTTCGATTTTTAATTTTAAAAAACAAAACAAGTATTTATTTAGTAATACTATGCATCAGGAACTGTCTATTAATTTCATTTGATAGAACTACTTTGCAAAATGTGTATTATTATTTTTCAATTTTATTTTAGTGTGCTAAAAATATTTAACATGAGATATACCTTCTGACAAAATTTTAAGTATACAGCACAATATCGTTAACCAAAGGTACGATATTGTACATCAGATCTCAAAAACTTATTTATCTTGCTTGACTGAAACTTTATTCTGATTAAATAGCAACTCTCTATTTCCCTCGCTCCTCAACTCATGGAAATCACAATTCTACTCTTTGATTCTATGTATTTGACCATTTTAGCTACCTCATTTAAGTGGAATTATGCAGTATTTATCTTTCTGTGACTTGCTTATTTCGTCTAGCATAATATGCTCAATGTTCATCTATGTTACCATATACTGCAGAATTTCCTCCTTTTTTAAGGCTGAATAATATTCTATTCTGTTTTATTTCTTCATTCATTTACCTGTGGATAGACATTTAGATTGTGTCTACACCTTGGCTATTGTGAATAGTGCTGCAATAAACATGAGATTTCAGATATCTCTTCGAGATTCTGATTTTAATTATTTGGGATAAAAACACAGAAGTGTAATTGCCAAATCATATGGTAATTATATTTTTAACTTTTTGAGGCACATACATACTGTTTTCCATAGCAATGGGACTATTTTCCATTCCCACCAACATTCTCCACATTCTTGCCAATACTTGTTGCTTTTTGTTTTTAGGTTTTGATTTTTTTTAATAGCCATCCTGACAGGTATGAGGTAATATGTCATTGTGGTTTTGATTTGCATTTGCCTGATGATTACTGACATTTTGCATCTTTGCACATACCCGTTTGCCATTTTTAGGTCTTCTTTGGAGAAATATCTGTCTATTCAAACATTTAGCCAATGAGCAAAGTGAAAAAAATAACCTATAGAATGGGACAAAATACTTGCAAACCATATATTTAACAGGTTTTAATTTCCAAATCATAAGAGAAATGCCTATAACTTAATAGCAAAATAAAAAAAACAAATAACCTTATTTTAAAATGGGTCGAAAACATCAGTAGTTGCTGGCTTGAGGGCTATCGTTAGTGCAGAAAAAATAGAGTAAGGTTAAAGTGCTCATAATCAGTGAATAATATGCTATTTTCCTCACCAGCAAAAGCCTCTTCATCTTCCCCGCCCCCCCCCATATAAAGAATCTGATCGGGGCCTACGAATTATTATTATGCACAATAATAATTGCTAATTACTCCTTAAATTAATCCAGATGTAGCATATAAGTGTGTATCTATCACATGACATTTGTCGACATCATGAAATATATGTTTATAAACAAAAGGAGAAATTTATAATTTACATTATGTGGATATAAATATGTAATGTAAATACTGGAAAAATAATATTAAATATATTAACTTTTAAGGTTGTGTATTATCTTCAGAATAAGTACTACCATAATTCTAGTACCACTTTTCCCAGGTTGCCTCTATTTGCATTATCAGATTGAAATACTCTAAAACTGAGAGAATTCCATAAATAAGTTAAGCCTCATGTACAACTACTTAATAGAAATATGTATCCTTTCTACTTTTTCAGTTATCTCACTTGTTTCTCCATAATTTTAACAAGTAAAGTCACTTTGTCATCGAGATTAATTAATGTGACAATCACAGGGAAATTGCAAGATTTCTCCCCCAGATAAAGAAGCTGTGGTACATATATACAATGGAATATTAGTCAGCCATAGATGCAATACTGCCATTTGTGACAACATGGATGGACCTCGAGATATTCATGCTAAGTGAAATAAGCCAGACAGAAAAAGTTGAAAACCACATGGTACCACTTATATGTGGGATATAAACCTAAATGCAACAAACGAACAGGACAAACAGACTCATAGACATGGACAACAGACTAGTGGTTACAGAAGTACGGGGGGACAAGAGAGGAGGGACGTAGATGGGGTAAAAGTGGTCAAGTATATAGTGACAGAAGCAAATCCAACTATGGGAGGGGAACGCATAGTGCAATATATATATATATATATATATAAATATATATATAAATATATATATATGTTAAAATGTACACCTGAAACTCTGGATTTCATTAACCAATGTCTATATATACACACACACACACACACACACACACACACACACACACACACACACAAATAAAAAGTTCAACATCTAAAAAAATAAATAATAATAAATAAAACTTCTGAGTATTAGATACTAAATATATGATAATTTGTATAGATGGGTAGAGCCTACCAGTTAAGAAGTATGTCAAGAAAGGAAGATTTTAAATTTAAAATTTGCTTAGTTTATCCTGCACCAATCTCTAAACATTGCAAATTGAAAGAACAAATACCTTCATAAGTAGGCTACAAGGAATACTGCTTGAAAAGTTATTTTTCAAATTTTGAAGATTTTTGACACTCAGATGTGAAGTTAATAAAGGAGTAGCTTCTAAGATAAATTATTAGCTCTTATATAAAATATGTACAAAATAATAAATGGATTTACTAAATAGATATTCAAGAAAATTGTTAAAGTCTAGTCAAAATATTTTGATGGACTTTGACAAATCCCCTCTCTTCCAAAGACATATCAATGATAAATAAAAAAAAGAAAACAGAAAGGCACAATTGCTTTGAAAGCATCTCTATAGAGTGCAAATAGAAAAAAAGCCCAGTGGAGAGCAGGACTGAAGCCACAGCCTGGCTCAGTTCCGGCATAGTTAAAGCTAATGGGGCCAGGAGTTGGGTGCCTCTAGAGAGTCAGAGAACAAAATGATTCCATGGTAGATTAAGGGACAGAGCTTACCTTATGGTATGAGGCAGAAGGCTGGGATAGAATATCACCACCCATTAAAGGAATTTGAAGGAAAAACAGCTGCTGACTACTGGTTGGGATGGTGTCACTGGTGATGCCATGGGTCTGAGTGTAGTGGAAGACAGAGCCTCCTCCTCAGACCCAGCTGCTGAACCATGCTGCTTTATAGTGACTGGATCAGTGATAGTGCCACACATCACCAATAACAGCTCCAGACATAATAAGGCCAAGTTGTGGATTTGGGGCCTTAAAGGCTGGAAAGGCTAGAAAGAAGCATCACACTAGTTATAGAAGAATAAGAAGAGAGATTGAGAAAGACAATTAACCTTCCACTCAAAAAAGTCTGAAAATCAAAATATCAAAATAAATGATGAAGAATTCTAAAACTAAAAAAGTTAACCATTTGGGACTTCCAGTCAAGATGGTGGAGTAAGTGAATACTATGCTTGCCTCCTCCCACAACCACATCAAAATTACAACTAAACTACAGAACAACCATCACTGAGAATCATTATAATCTAGCTGAGCAGAAGTCCTACAACTGGGGACTTACATAGAGAAGAGGCCACCTTGAGACTGGTGGATGGGGTAGAGACATGGAACAGGGTGATCCCACACCCACATATGTGGGTTAAAAATCAAGAGGGATATCCTGGCTGCCAAGGTTCCTCCTGAGCATCCCCAAGCAAGATCCCCAGCCTAGGTTTCCAGTGCTAAGGAGAGAAGTCTCCACAATCTCTGGCTGTGAAAACCAGCAAAGATTGCAGCCAAATGAGAGGAAGGCCTTCTGGAGTTACAAGTGTTCTTTGTAAAGGGCCAGAGCACAATCTTACTCAGTGGTAGACTCTCTCATTCTGAGCTCCAGTGCTGGGGCAGCAGCTTGAAAGGTGCCAGGGACATATGGAGAGGAATTCAATTTTCTGACTTCAGGGCAAATGCTGGAGTAGCAGCTTTCTCTCAAACAGAAGTGCTGGCACAATCCATTGTTGCTAGGTTGAGCCCTCCCACCTCCTGGTGTGCAGACACAGGTGGCAGCCAAAGTTTCTGAGTCTCCATCAACCTGGCTAACACAGGTCGTCCCACTGTGGTGATTCCCTGAGACCTTGCTTCACTCAGTTTATGAGCCCACACAAGCTGTTTCCAGGTGCTTTTCCATACAAATGGCCTGTCTTGACTCATGCTGCAAACTCTCCTAAAATCTCCCAAAGGTTTGCAAAACCCAAACAAGCATCATCTGGCCTCAGCATGCTCTGTACCTCATGCTGAGCAGCCCCAAGCATAGCACTAGCAGCCCTTAGCCTCAATTTGCAGCTTGTCCCCTCCAGGTACCTCCAAGCCTAAAATCGGTGGAAGCCATATTTGGATGGATTGGTTGCTCATGCCAGGTGACACCAGGCAGGGCACAGGCTATGGCTGAACTTGGCCAGTGGCAGGCCTCCTCCCAGAAAGCCCTGGGACCAGCGTAAGAGGTGGGTAGCTTTGTAACAAGCCATAACACCACTCAGCCCCACATTCAAGGACAACACACCCAAAAGGCAGACTGGGAAAGCAGACTGCTAAAGTGAATTCTGCTTTGTAAGGTCAACCCCTACACAACAGCTTCTCCACTATAGTCACAGCCAGTCTTTGCAACCATTTAGTCTGAGGGTCCATCCCTCCCACTGACATGCAAAGAGCAACCAAGGTTCAACTACAACAGGAAAGCACACATAACTCATAGAAAAGACAAACATGGGGCAGCCAGCTCAGGTGACCAGAGAGACTGTGCCACTGAGCCCCACAAAAAATCTACTACAAATGGCCACTCTACTAAGAGTGTGAGACATAGGAGCCTTATCAAATATATAGAAAAAAACAAGAGAAGTAGCTAAAATAGTGAGACAAAGAAACATGTCCTAAATGAAAGAACAGAACAAAGCTCCAGAAAAAGAACTAAACAAAATGGAGACAAGCAATCTACCAGATACAGAGTTCAAAATACTGGTTATAAAGATGCTTGAAGAACTTAGAGAAGAGTAGATGAACTCAGTGAGAACTTTCACAAAGAGCTAGAAAACATAAAAATGAAGATAGAAAACATAAAAAAGAACCAGCTAGAAATACAGAATACAATAACTGAAAAAAAGGAATACATTATAGGAAATCGACAGATTAGCTGAAGCAGGGGATCAAACAATTTAGAAGCTAAGGTAGAGGTAGCATGAAACACTCAATCAGAACAGCAAAAAGAAAAAAAAAGAATCCAAAAAAATGAGAATACTTTAAGGATTCTCTCAGACAACATTAAGCATACCAACATTCGCCTCATAAGAACATCAGAAGAAGAGAAAGAGCAAGAAATTGAAAATCTGTTTGAAAAATAATGATGGAAATTTTCCCTAATCTGGTGAAGGAAACTGACATACAAGTCCAGGAACTGCAGATAGTCCCAAATAAGATGAACCTAATGACACATCACAATTTAAATGCTACACCAAGACATATAATTTAAATGCCAAAGTTTAGAGACAATGAATCTTAAAAGCAGCAATAGAAAAGCAGTTATACCTACAGGTGCACTTCCATAAGACTGTCAGCTGATTTCTCAATAGAAACTTTGCAGGCCAGAAGGGATTGACAGGAAATAGTCAAAGTGATGAAAAGTAAAGGACTCACAACCAATATTACTCTATCTAGCAAAACTATCATTTAGAAGAAGAGAAGAAATAAAAAAGACGAGTAATAAAATGGCAATAACTACACATCTATCAACAATTACTTCAAATGTAAGTAGATTAAATGCACCAGTCAAAAGATAGGGTTGCTGAATGGATAAGAAAAGAAGGTCCTTACATATGTGGCCTATAAGAGACTCATTTCAGATCAAAGATACACACAGACTAAAAGTAAAGGGATAGATAAAAGATATTTTATCCATATGGGAAAAAAGAAAAGAAAAGCTGGGGTAGCTATACACATACCACACAAAACAGACTTTAAAACAAGGGCTATAACGAGAGACAAAAAAAGACCCAGTAATCACAATTTGGGTTACTTATCAAATACCCCAAACAAATGCAAACATTACTTCAAAGGGACATTTAAATTCATATGTTCATAGCAGCGTTATTTACAATAGCCAAGATATGGAGGCAACTTGGGAATCCATCAATAGATGAATAGATTTTAAAAAGGTGATACATATATACAATAAAATATTACTCATCCAAAAAAATAAATAGATGATAGGTAGAAAATGGATGGATGGATGGATGGATGGATGGATAGATAGATAGACAGACAGACAGAAAGATAAAATGTAATCCTTCTATCTGCAACAACATGGATGGACCTAGAGGGTATTTTGCTGAGTGGAGTAAGTCAGACAGAGAAAGACAAATGCCACATGAATATAAAGAACAAACAAAAACAAACAAACGAAACATAAACAAACTTATAGATACAGAGAACATTTTGAAATTTGCCTAATGGGAGGGGGTTTAGTGGGTGAGTAAAAAAGACAAAGGAATAAAGAAGTACAAATTAGCAATTAAAAAATAGTCATGAGAATGTAAAGTATAGCATAAGGAATATAGCCAACAATATTGTAATAAACTATGTATGGTGTCAGATGGGTACTAGATTTATCGGGGTGAACACTTGGTAAGTTATATAAATGTCTAATCACTACACCATATACCTGAAACTCATGTAATATATTATATGCCAACTGTAATTGAAAAATTAATTTTTTAATTTTTTAAATAATTTAATAAATATAATCAAACATTAATTCACAGGAAAAATTCATATTCAAAGTCTAACAAAGATTTTAATATATTTAGTAAATTTAAAAGAAATGAAGTGTCCTACAATAGACAATTGGATAAAGAAGCTGTGGTACATATATACAATGGAATATTACTCAGCCATAAGAAGAGATGAAATACTGCCATTTGTGACAACATGGATGGACCTTGAGATAATCATGCTAAGCAAAATAAGCCAGACAGAAAAAGTTGAAAACCACATGGTACCACTTATATGTGGGATATAAACCTAAAAGCAGCAGAGGACTTTTCCAAACAGAGACTCATGGACATGGACAATAGACTAGTGGTTACCAGAGTGTGGAGTGAGGGGAAAGGAGAGAGGTGGTTGGGGTAAAGGGGGTCAAATATTTGGTGACAGAAAGAAATCTAACTATGAGAGGTGAACACACAATGTAAATATATATATGCCTTACTGTCAAAATGTACAGCTAAAATTTACCAGATTTTGTTAACCAATGTCATCATAAAAAAATAAACGATTAAAAGTAAATAAATAAATAAAATGATCAGTAGTAAGTTAAAAATAAAAAAAAAATTAAAAAAATAAGTGACTATTAAAAAAAGACATGAATGACTTCATATCCACTTAAAAGAAAAAGAAATAATGGAATTTTAAAAAATGTAGGCAGAAACAGGTGACTGAGAAAATAAATGTTTGAAAATTAAAGAATTCAAATGGCAAACTAAATTGTAGACTGCATACAGATGAGGAAAGAATTTATCAGTTGAACAATGGTACTAAAGGATTTGCCTGGAATATAGCACAGAGACAGAAATAGTAAGTTCTGAAGAAATATTACATAATTTTCCATAATAAGAGAAGGACATTAGTCCTGGGACAGAAATACATTTAGAGTGCCCAGGAAGATAAATAAAAATAAATTCACTCCTAGAAATATGGTAGTGAAACTATAGAAAAAAGAAAAAAGAAAAAAAGCAAAATCTTAAATGCTATGATAGAAAAAGTAAACTACAAAGAAATGGTAATTTGACTTCTTATCAGTAACAACAGATGCCAGAAAACAACAGAGTAGCATCTTCAAATGCTGATAGAAAATAATTGTCAGCATAGGTTTTATAAATAAAACTTATTCAAGAATGAGCCCAAAATAAGTCATTTTAGAAATATAAAAAGAGAGCTACCATCCATAGATTCTCATTACTAACAGATACTCCAGAGTAAGAAATGGATGTAAAAATAAAGATAAGCACAAATTTTGATACAATGAGCTGGTAAGTTTAATTAATAATATACTCTAATAGATAATCATGACATTTGTTTATATTCAAATTTAGAAAAAACTCTGCATAGCATTATAAAATGGGGAAAGTTGTTCAATGAATAGTCTAAAAAGGCTAAAGTTTTCTTTGTGTTTGAGAGCTGATTAGAGCCATTAAATAATTTTGGAATTTGGTAAAAAGATTTTACTATTAGGTGTATGGATTAAAAATTAAGGATCAACAATAAACATAAGCAATAAACAAAATAAAAGTAAAAATCAATACAGATGTTGCTAATAGCTTTAAACAATTACAGGACATGGAAAAAGGAAAGGTAGTAAACTTTATCAAACTAACACAAATCAGAAAAAGGTGGAGAGGGTGAAGTAAAGAAAATATAAAATGGTAGAAATCCAAATACATCAGTAATCAAGATTAATGTAAACAAAGGAAACTCATCTAATATCAGATTATCAGATTGGATTAAATAATTAAAACCCAACTGAAAACTGAAAATAAAAGAATAAAAAAAGGACTTATCAGGCATAATCTAATTAGTTCTAATTAATTATAAGTACTTACTAATTCTAATTTCTTTTGTAACTATAGCATAAAATCACTGAAATATAACTTAAGGTTATGAAACAGTAAAGCAAAATAAGTAATACTACATTTTATGCATTTAACAACTTGACTTTGAAAAATATAAAGCAGAAACTTACAGAATTATAGGAGAAAAAGCCACAATAAAAAAATTAAAATGGAATATTTTAATACATTTCTCAGAAGCAGAGAAAAATATTAAGAATATAAAGGAATTACAGCATGAAATTATGAATATTGATAACATACAATTTAACTGTGATAAAAATGTGTATCTATAATTTATATTTTAGTAAATTCTGAACTAACCATAAAAATATGCATCATTATCTAGCTCATATGGAACATTTACAAAATATGTGACCCATTTAGTAAGTCATAAATTGAGACCTATTTTTTTAATTACGGAGATCATATTTTTAGACAAAGAAACAGAATAAAATCCAGCAATGAAAAAATAAAGCTTTCTATATATTTGGAAACTTAGACATGCTTAAATAACTCATTTAAAAAGAAAATAACAATGGAAATTATAAAACATTTCGGATTTGAAGTAAATAAAATTAAACAATGAAAGCACTTATTTAAAAATGTGGAATGCAGCTAAAGTAATACCAAGTAGTAAATATATAACATAGAAAAGTATTTATTATAAAAATAAATTAATGAAAATAAATTTATTTTTATTAATGGAGGAATTTTAAAAGCTAGAAAAAGAGTAATAAGGTAAAACTAACCACAGGAACAAAATAATAATACTGTGTAACACTTAAAATGAATGTAACAGAAAATCAATAAGCAAAAAATTATTCACGAAACCATTAGCTACAAACTTGATACCAAATAAGACAAGAATAGCAAAAAAGTAGAAAGTTATAGATTGATCATACTCACACATAAACCGAAACACAAAAATTTAAAATGTTAGCCAATGAACTTCGACAGCACACTACATATACTACAAACTTCTACACACATGTGTATTGTGGGGGGCGAAAATTGGTTTTGGACTTCTGTACTTCTGTCCCAGGACTAATATCTTTCTTTTATCATGGAAAATTATGTAATATTTTTTCAGAAAGGCTAAAACTGAATCCTGGACTATCTATTTATTAAGTGAGTACCCTGGTATCTAGCATTTATGGTGTTTGTTTGTTAATGTGATGTCAGTAGAAAGCATTAACACAGCTACAACCCAGATTCTTCTTAACTTACTCAAAATGATAAAAATTGAAATTTTATTGAAATATTTTAAGAAAACTTCACCTTCGAAACTATTTATTTGCCCCTAAAAATGTTAATGCTATAATATTTTTGTTGACTAAAAATAAATATTAACTAACACACTTTTTAAAGTAAAAAACACATCCCAAGTTGGCAACAGAATGCTCGTTTTGTTTTGTTTTGTTTTGTTTTACAGCTAAAAGCAATATTTTCTTTGAGTTTTTTTCTATGTAAGTTAAACATGAGAACAATTTTCATTTCTTAACATTTCTCATTGTGAGCTCTTATGTTCTTCAGGTGGAGGCCAGAACCAAGCAGAGTGTACAAACCCACGAACTTTACCTCCTGTATCCATTCCAATGTTACATCATTCAGGGTGTACAGTGTCTGCTCTGACATGCTTGAATTTCTATGGCAGTCCTGGTCCCATAGCACATGTAGACAAGTGGGGCGGAGCCATGGCCAGTACGATCCAGACCCCAAAAGCAGCCATCTCCCTCACCCCATCACCAGAATCAGTGACACCCACCTTGGAAGATACATTAGTGGTTATAATCAACCATCTTGGGAATACGAAAGTCACAAATTTAGTGGCTTGGATGTCAGAGAAAATTAATATTAATGAACACGCCAATAAAAACAGGGTGATTTCCAGCCAGCTGCCAAAAGTAGTCATGTTGGCACTGTGCCTGCAGCCAACCCCTGCAACAGCAACCCTCCACCTGCTGGTGAAAAAATTCACTACTTCAATTAGCAAAACTGTGCTGTAGCTTGCCTTTCTAAGCAAAATTTTATATGCCTAATTTACTGTTAAAACCTTGCCACCTTAGAGTACCTCAGGAAATATTTGGCAATATTTCCTAAGTAATCTGAGAGTTCCAGCCTGGAATTTCCCCTGATCTTTTCCTTTAGTCTACTTTCCTTGCACTTTACTTATTTGTGTGAGACTATCAGACCATTTGTCAGACACCTGAATACACATGTGGGTGGAGGCAAAGTAGGAGTTTTTTCTTCAGAGGAAGAGCATCCCTAGAGCCACTCTCTCACGCTAGTTCTTAGAACAAGAGTAGTAATTGATAATGTGAGCCTGATTGTCATGTCTAATGACAAATGCCAGATTTGTCACCATCATCTCATAATGAATTTAGGGATCAACATGATTTTATCATAGATTGTAAATAGAAAGTCAAGTATAATAAAAGTTCTGTGTTTTACTCAGCATCACATAAGAAAAAAGTAATCATATTCTTCTCTACACATTTTTGCTTTATCTTCAACAGCTTTTATTTTTAATTTTACCCAGAGGACTACTGATTGAATTAAACCCAAACATTAGAAAACAACATAGTGAATATATAAATGCAGAAGATGTGTTATCCTAAGAGAAAGGAAGTTTTCATTTCCCAGGATTTTCTTATGGTGATAGAGGTGGTGATGGTTAAATATTTTCAGGAGCTTGGAGAGAAAGGAGACATAAAAAAGGCATTGTTATGTTTCTTCAATAAAATTAATATTATCAATGTATTATGGTAATGACCATATTTTTAGAGGAAAGTGTCTGCTATTTTTATAAGATATATATATTTGTCCAGAGGAGTTACCTACTTTATGTTTAACTTTTTTAAATGTTTAATTTTTACCTTTCTCAATGAAATATCTTATAATCGGGTAAAATGCTAACATGCCAAATTGAGAAACAAAAGTTACAACTGCCTATTTGACCAGATAAGGTGAGTTTCATTCCATTTTTAATTATTCCCAGGGAAGAAGCTTCTTTGTGAAATCTAATCAGCTCCCAATCACCAATGAATCTTCCTTAGATCCATTAGGGAAACATTTAAACACAAAAATTCAGAGACTAAGGAGCTCAAAAGAATTAGTGCTGCTGCCCCACTCTAGGACCTTTCCAAATGTGATCCATCCACGATCTCTGAAGGAGGGCTCTAGCAAGCATATGTCAGAGCAAACTGTACCAGTGTCTCTGTCGTGTAGCGGTGTGTGTGTGTGTGTGTGTGTGTGTGTGTTTAAGTAAAGATGAAAAGGTCCACTCTAATTATTCTACTGTAGTAAGTAAAAGAAAGCTTCAAAGAAATATTGAAGGATGCTGGCAGACAGCCAAAAATATTTAACGGATAGCAGGGCAAGTGGAGTCTTGCTACCTTATTCTTAATAATGGTTAAAAGAACTCTGCTCTCTTCTCAATCACTGAAACCCCTACCCATTTACACACCATTTCTCTTTCCGTACGTAGAACACTAGGCAACCATCACCCATGCTCAACCCCTGTCCCGATGAAGGGGAACTAAGGAAATGCAACTTCAACTGAAGGTTTCCTTTTTGATTGGTCATGGTCACGCTATTCAACTAGGAAGAAATCTGCATTCCATTAGACATTTTCCTCCTGCATTAATAGTAAAAAAAAAAATTATATTTTGTAGCCATTCCTATTATTGTTTTTTTTCTTCTGGTTGGGAAATGTTCTCAAAGGGCTGTGTCTGGATAGCAGCATGTAAAGTCAATTAGATTGTGAAAAAAGAGAGTAACTAAAAGAGTGAGCAGATTTGCTGTGTTATTCTTAGAGAGAAAAGAGAATGGCCACAGCAAAGGGACAAAGTATTTGGCATCTATGGTACTATGAAGGAGCTCGCAACAGACCAACCGGTTCCATAAATTGAAACCCCAAATAATCAATCGCGTACTTTTGAAACATTTCAAATTGATCACGATGCATTACTCATTGTAATCTCATCCTGCCCTTGAATTACATTTGTACTGCAAAGAAAAGGTGACTCAAACTTCCTGTCTAAAATCACACGGGTGTTCTTGGAACAGCTGAGAAGTTAAGCCAGTCAATAGAAATATCCACACAATGACCCTGGTTTTCTTCATGATTGTTTGGAAAGAGTCAAGTAACCATATTAGATGCAGGGACCCATTTAAGAAAAACTAGTTCCAAAATACACGATATCTTATGATTTGGCATTTTCAGAGCTTGCATAAGTTATGGAATTTTAGGGCAGAAGGCAGTATTACATAGCACTTAATTAAAATTCTTCAATTTCCAGATTAGGAAACTAGGCCCAAGGAGATTAAGTGACTTAATCTAAGGCGACAACTAACTAGTGACAGTGTAGGGATTGGGCCATGATCAATTTTTCTTTGTAAAATACTGGTAACAAAAAAAAATTGAGCAAAATGTACTTCCTTCCAGAGCTAACTCTAGATCCTGTTTTTCAAATTTGACAGAAATGTAACATGCTCTAAATAGCCGAAATTCAACAATATATTGTCCATATTCATTTCTGATATTTATATATTTATACATGTTACTTCACATACTTTTTTAACAATAAAAGTCATATTTACACAAGTGATTCTAAGTCTCAGTCACAGAATAAAACAGAAAAATATTTTAGAGGCAAGATTTTTTTCTTGCAATATATTTCAAGGTGTTAAGTAGTTCAGTGCTCTTGGAATCATTCATTCTAAGTCTCCTTTTAAATTATGCTTTAGCACTATTGCACCACAATCAATAACCATCCTTCCATTTCAAATATGTGAAAGTATTTTTGATAAAGTATCAGATAATCATAAGAGTGACGTTATCTTATGATTTCTTGACTATATTACAGTGACATAAAAATTAAAAGCAAAGAAGCAAGTGAAAAATACTTTTATATATGTAGCTTTAATAAGTGTAGTACTTTATGGTTTTCAAAGCATTTTGTTTTGTAGCAACTGATTCCAAGTAATAGTGTTGGCACTTGGATTCTGAACTTTTGTCTCTTAGTAGAATTTTGAAATTATCATTAATGGAAATGTGAAGATGGTCAATTTATGGGAAAACTTATTTTTTCACATAATTTTCAAGCACACAGTGGGTATGTCTTGTTTTTGGCTACCCACCTATCCTTCCACCTGACAATAGCACCTTGCTCTTCCTCTCTGAGTTCATGTGGTTCTGGACATCTAATGCCCCTCTTGCCAACCACCATCACCATACTCACTTTAACCTTCCTTCTATCACCTACATGGAATCACGACCCAGACCTAACCAGTAGATTCTCTCCCCTTGTCAACAGTAATTGATTTAGAGATAGACACAGGATACAGTCATTCAGTAAGACTGAACCCTGGGACTTTCACTGGAACTATCTTGAAAGCGATTTTCTTTTTCTGCTAAAAATTACTAAGCTTAGAAGACATGAGCTGAGAGTAGTCATTTTGCCATTTTATAGAGTCTCTGATTGAATAAATGAAACCACACATGAAAGTGTGGTGAAGAGAGAACTACTGATGCTTTTAATATTACCCACATCTTCAGATTCAGTCATGCCTGAAAACAGACTATCTTTGGCATTTCAGTGACATATGCCAACAAGTCCCCTCAACCTCCTTAACCACCTTACGGCTTTTATTTGTTTTTACTTAAATCAGTATGAGTTGGAATTTACTCCCCTGTAGCTAAAAGATTTTAAACTAATATCAAACAGCAGAGGCTTAAGCTAGAAAGTGGCAGAAATTTTTGACTTTGTCCTTTGAACTAATTGTACCCATTTAAATAGAGGCAGCGAACATTAAAAGTTTAAGCAATTGGGGCTTTAAATTCTGAACTCTTTAAGTTTCCTCAATCAAATCCTGCTTTTTCTCACAGTCCTTGAGGTTTCACTCTCTGGAATGGGGTTCTGACTTTTGAGCATTCCAGAAAATTCTTTAAAAATATACAAACTACAAAAACCGAGCAAAATTTTTTATTCCTCTTCCTCCCATTAGCAGATCAGTTAGCCCAAACAGAAGCATGAGAAGATAGGCACGGTCAAGTAGAATCTATAAAACTGGCAACAAAAGCCTAAAAGACAAGTGTTTTACTTCACCAGGAGTATTTGGGAGTTCTGTTAGAATGCTGATGTCAAGAAACATGAATATTCTGAGCATAATATTTTAAGGCTTTTTAAAAATAAAATTATATTTGGAGAAAGGTAAAAAGTCATGTATATCTAAGTTCATCATTTTAACAAGTTTATAACAATATTTAACATATCTGATGTAAATATAGCAGTTATTTTAATTTTATTCATATGTTGTGCTAAGTTTCCTCCACATCTTCTCAAATGCCTGGTAATGGAAAATTGTTCTGTATAAACGACATTGTTCTTTCCTTTATACCCTCTTCATTACTATTTGCAGAAGTAAATTTAATAAAGTCACTGCCTGGGATCTCATATTATAATGTGATCTAATATTATGTGTAGAAGATTGGGTAGGGAAATTGGTACAACTAATAGTAAATTTATTACTATTACAGATATGACTCACATATTCTATCATATGTTTTAATATTGTGAATGCTTCTGAGAACATGTTTGAGATAATCCTAAAATAATTTAGAAGAAGCCGTAAAATGCAAGTGACTTTAAAAAGAAGCTTCCTTTAAATAATTTTAATATACTTTTTAATTACATTAAAATATAACAGTATCAAATCTCTATATCTCTTTCTAGTTTAGAAACAATCTCAGCTCCTCTCCCCCTAAAAATCTTATAAAATAGGCAAAAGAGACATTATACCTCCTCTACTGAATAAGTAAAAGAGGCTGAACTCAGGCAGCTGGTAAATGTCAGATGGGTGTTTTGAGTTGTATCATACCTTTAAATTGGTTGCCAGAAAGCACCCAAACAAGAGCAGCAGTCTGGGGTATTCTTTGCTTAACTACCAATGTCACAACCACGGAGTCAAACTGTGTCTAGGTATCTCTACTAAAATCTTACCATGAGGTTTGAAAAGGAAGGAATTTATATATATATATATATATATATATATATATATATATATATATATATATATATATTATATTATATATATTTTATATATATTATATTATATATATTATATAATATATATTTTATATATAATATATATATTATATATATAAATATATATATATATAAAATATATATTTTATATATATATATAAATATATATATAGTAATATATAAAAGACAAAAAAAATGCCAGAGACTAGTTCTAGACTATTGGCTCCATAAGGCTCCAAGATATTGCCTGTCATAGTGTTCTCCCCGATACCAACACTCTATCTTGCGTACAGACATCACTCCAAAACTGTTTTTCAGTGCATGAATAGATATAACAACTTAATCAATAAAAGCTAGCAAATGTGTGGGTCTATACGTTATATATATATATTACTATGTAACAATGAAGCTATGTACAGTCATTGGATCACTCTACTCTTCTCTTTCACCTTGGTCATAGTGATCCTTCTGTTGTAAACTTTTCTTCCAATTATCTCCTTTAGTGCCTTTGCATATCCTAGGAGAGGTCATTTACTTGAGTTCCATGATTTTACAAGAGTAAAAACAACTTGAGTAAACATCTTATTTTCATTTCCTAAACGTAGTGGGAAAAACACTTTTGAAGTATTAATAATTTTTTCTTATAATAGTCTACTAGCCCTACCACCCTTACTCCTAATTTGACTCAAGAATATAGCAGTAAGTGTGTGTTCCTCACTTTATTTTCTGTCTCTGATGTACTAAAAAAAAAAAAGTCTTCAAACAAATGATGAGGGATCCAGGAAAAAACACTATAAATTACAGCAGAGGATTTGAGGAGACTATGATTCTACTCTACCCTAACCCCATATTTACATAAGACTGTTATATTTCTCCAGAAATAAGAGGTAAAGGGGAAATTTTCCACAGGAGAATTGGGAGAGAAGATATTGTGGTGAGTTCTAGAGAGAACTGCAGCATATTTTTCCTTAGGAAGGACCCTGAAGAGGTGATAAAACCACAGAGGGAATAGCCTAACAAATTAAGAATGATGAGGTCTGATCAGCCTCTCAGAGATTTCTATAACCCAGCATGAAATGAAACAGCAGAATAAACCTCCAACTCTACAGATGGCATGGACTTAGGAGAAAGCCAGAGACCCAATGAGATAAGGCAGACAGCAAAGGATTGTCCCAGAAGTGACCTTCCTAAATTAATGGCCAAAGGATAATTCCACAAACAGTCACTGAACTATTTAAGATCTCCAGAATCAAATACAACTCCAGGAAAAACCGAGTGTGAGGAAACCCAAATTAACTACAATTAAATCTTCTACCCTGTTGAAATTTGTCCTCAAAATAAAATTAAATTGATTTGTAAAATGACAACAATATGTAACTCACACACCTGAGCTGTTAAGATTTATATTCACTAGAAAAACTTAGCTTCCCCAGGAAGTCAAGAGATAATACGACTATTCTTAATATGAAGAATTTCAATAAAGTACTGATAAAGCAATAAAAAAAAATATAAAAACATTCATACTTTTAAATCTTTCTGTTAATTTTTGTCCTTCTACATTAGGGTTATATGTACCCCCCCCCACACACACACACACAATTCTTTTTGGGCTAGCTATAGATAAAAGTCAAAGTAACACCTTCCACCTGCATATACACAGTAATTCTTAAAATCTCAATCTCTATGGCTCAACATAGATACTCTCCCAAATCCTCCTCTGTGACTTTAAATTCATTGCTCCCATCTGCTTCCAAAGTATAGTTTCTCAGAGAGCTAGTAGAACAGGAAGGAGTGACATTGATGTTTTCTATGAGCACTTTGTCTCTCTACAAACTCTACAACTTGGGAACAGTGCAGGCCCTATCCCATGCAAAACTCTGCTGATAGAGCCTACACTGTTCCCAAGTTGTCTAGTAATTAGAATTCTTCTCCATAGGAGAGAATGCCATAAGTCTTGAGCAGAAAGGAGGAAATTGGAAGGGTTCCAGAACCTTTTTACTATTGGCTCACTGGCTCAACCAGTAGAAATAATGTTTCTATCTTTAGCTGGAGGTGATTATATAAAGTCTGAGTCAGGAAAATAAAAATATTTTTATTATTATTTTTATGCCTTGCAGTAATTTTTTTAAAAAACATCAAGGAGTCGACCAGCAGAGGGAACCCTAGCAGTTTACTAATAATGCCAAGAGGTAGGTTATGCATAGAAAATGAAGATCTTGAAAAACTATATAAAGATATTTTTATAAGAAATCAAAACCAATTAGCACATTTCTATCAATGCCTACTATGTGTGAGACTAAGATATCATTTCAAATAAAGGAGTTTCGAGAACCAAATATTAATATACAGAGACTGGATTCCTTTTGGATTTGTTTTCTGACAGTTGACATTACACCAAATTGATTCTCGTCATATACACACACAGCCTCAGGTCTAATGTCCTGGACTGTTTCATCTCATCATCCCTGGGAACATCACTAAGCGATTTAATAGACTCTTTTCCAGATAAGACAAGTTGTCCTCATACCAGGTTAATGAAATTTTTGTGGTCATTGTCTCTGCATGCATCTTTTTACTAAAGAATGTGTGGGCTTTAAATAATCATATAAACTTTATTTTTTAATCAACCATGGTAAAATTCTTAAATTATTTCTATAGGTACTTTGTCTATGTAATCCCTTCTAGTCTCTTCACCATTTTTGTAAATGCAATCAATTATTTCAGTCAAGCTAAGTACACTGTCAACTTTCCAGAATTTGTAGCACGATTTTAACTACCAACTTGGGGTTTTAGTCAGTATGAGCATAAAAGTTATTATATTCTAATTGCTTATGATTGTTACTACATTGAGATTTATTTTTGTTGGTTATTTCAAGAGACCGTTCAAATGACTTCATTCTGGTTTTCTTGATTGATTCTATTATTAGGACGGTGGAAGCCTGAGGCCTTTTGGCCTCGCTAAACATCTTGAACAATTTTTTAAACAGTTTGGGTTTGGCAAAACCTATTTTGCCAAGAACATTACCCCTTACTTTTTAAAAACCATGTGCATTTTAAGAAAAATGTAACCCATATGTTTCTAATTCCTCTGTACTAAGCACATCAAAATGTTTTGTAAGAACCACTTGATTTCCAAGAAGCCTTATGAGCCTTCCTTATAAGACCTTTTAAGTTAATTTTTAAAAAATAGGAAGTTATTTCTGCCAATAATAAAATTATTTAGACATCAACTGTTTTAAGAAACTCATGAACTAACTGGACATATTTTATGTTACTCTGGGATATATTTACTAAATAAAATGGTAGCCGAAAAACGAAAACAAAAATCAAACTATGTAAAAACCAAATCAGATTTAAAAAAAATGTTTTTGGAATATGTGTATGTCTTCTAAATCCTCATATACTGAAATACTTGGATATTGATTTGCTATTTGACAAGAACATGTACTTCAAAAGAGTTTGTTGAGAATAAGATTTTTGTTTCATTCTAGAGAAGATACTCCGGATTCTTATCTGAATATCAGTTTTCAACATGTTACCAATTAACTTTCCCAGGGTATTTGGAAATTTTAATTCATTTTATTTTTGTTTTAATATTTATATATCTAATCTCAACAATAAAAATAGAAGAATATTAACAAACCAGAACATGTGTATATTTTTGCATAGGTATATGCGTGTGTGTGTGTGTGTGTGTGTGTGTGTGTGTGTGTGTTGTGTTTCATCCTAGATCTTTCTATGGATACTCAGGTAGCTGCAGTTTCCTTCAACAGTCTCTTAGTAAGAGTCCAAACCTTGGACTGATCCTCAAAATGGCAAAATTTGGTAATTATTCTTTCTATTCTAGATTCAAAGGCTGGTGTGTCAAGGGCAAGTTCGTCATTTCAAGTGGGCAACCCCTGTCCCCAAGATTCCCATGGAGACAACAACCTACCAAGCCTGTTTCTAGCTGGGTTTCTTGGAGATTTTCATACTTTTTCTTTTTCATCTTCTCTCTTATATCAGATCAGAAGAGAAAAGAAGTCTTTGCCATGCCTCAAGCTCACAAGGACCTGCCTTTCCACTTTCTCTAGATTAGCCCTTCCTTTATGATCTACCTCATTTTAGGTGATCCTGAAGGCAAAGACCTCTGATCTCACTGTCTATGTTACACAAGGACCCCGTTCAGCCACCTCTATCTCTGTCACCACACTGCCCAGCTTGTATATCATAACTTCCATCTGTGTCCAATCTGACAGGGTGCGGCACTCAGAGAAAAAGTTAAAATTTTCTGATTTGTGAGTAGTCATAGGGTTGGTGCTCAATGATATGAGACAATGAATGTGTTAATTATCTTGACTGAGGTCATCATTCAACAATATGTAGGTATATCAAATCATCACAGTGTACACCTTAAGTACATACAATTTTTATGTCGATTGTGCCTCAATAAAGCTGGTAAAAACATGAGAAATTAAATCACCTGGCTCTGTTGTGAATATAATTAATTATATGTTAATGCCATTATTTATACTATTTTAAAATGTATAAATGAGAAACACAAAATAGACAAATCATTTTCATCTTTTTCAGGCCTCGGTTTCCTCATCTGTGACGTGATGTAAGTGGATGGAATGATTCCTAAGAGTATCTCCTGCACAAATTTTTTAGAAACCTGTTCTTAACATGAACTTTCCATTTATTCTGAAAGTGAAAAAGTCATTGGTAGTTGGTATGTAAGGCACACAGTGCTTCTTGATGGAAGTATTTACTAGTTCGGCCTTGAGCTCTTGCTGCATACCAAGTATTTTGCTAGAAATAGAAATACAAAGAAGAAAGCAAAAGAAAGAAACAAATTCTGCCCTCATGTATTTTAGAGAGGCTTAAATAAATAAGCATCTAAACAGCTATGACAATAACTGATTAGAACTTTTGTTGATAAGGAAGAAAAGTAGAGTCTGGAAACTCTGTATTTGACATGGAGTTTAGAAACAGGTTGATCAGTCTTGCGATAGTTGGCAAGGAAGGCACAGAGTCAGGAAAATTCTAAGAGTTGATCAGAAATAAAGTTGAATATTGTAAGAAGTGGTTAAAAAGATGTCTAAAATTATTTTTAAATAATGTAGTGAAAATAATTTTATATTTCACTTATTTTCACACAAAATAATTTTTTTCATTTTTTTAAAACTAAAACTTTTATCAGTTTTAAAACAATAGAATATGTAGTGATTGAATTCCTATTTGTTTTTTAATTCCTGTCACTTAATTTTGGTATGTATTTCTATGTGATGCTTTTCTTCTAAATTCTCTATATCCCAATGTACTACAACTTCCACCAAAAGAAAAAAAAAAGAATGAGAGGGAACCATCAAAAATTTTATTGGAATAAAATTCAAAACAACACAGAATAATGGTTTCTCCAGGCCTAGAATACAACCTATGTATCTACATAAGAGGTCTGGAGCTGAAGGAGTACAGTAGGGACACTGCAAAATGTAATGGCAAGATTGGACATTATGAGGGCATTTTTTAAAATTCACCTCTTTACTCTGAAAAGACAAGAACAAGGCCAGTCATGATCAAAGTTTTTAAATTGTAAGGAGCAATATAAGAAGAATATTTTGATTCTGTTTTGCTCCTTAAGGATTAAAGAATTTCATCAAATGAATAATATAAAATGGTTGCCTGTGTGTGTTTAAAATAGTAAATGGCAGATCCATCCATAATTTTTTTATTAGATTAACCTAGAACTTTCTGAATGTATATTATTATTAAATTCGAAATAACAAAAAGCCTATTCCATGTGAATTATCAAATGCTGATATCATTAGAAGCAGATCCACTTGTGAATATGACCCAATAGGAAAATTTTAAGGAACTGTTCTTAATAAAGAGCTGATGTTTCAAAATTTTATAGGATCCACCAACATGTTGCAATATTCCCAATATTTTACATGAGGTTGGCAAGTTTCTTTCATCTGTAGCTTTTGGTTAGGGCATGGATGAGGAGGAGAGAATTCTCCAGAGTGAAGCAACCAGAGTATAAATAGTCATCTCTTACTATTTCTTCTTCATGCATATTGTTTGACAAGAAAGATAGAAAGAAAGAAAAAGAAAGAAAGAAAGAAAGAGAGAGAGAGAGAGAGAGAGAGAGAGAGAGAGAGAGAGAGAGAGAGAGAGAGAAAGAAAGAAAGAAAGAAAGAAAGAAAGAAAGAAAGTTGAAAGAAAGAAAGAAAGAAGAAAGAAAGAAAGAAAGAAAAAGAAAGAAAGAAGAAAGAAAGAAAGAAAGAAAGGAAAGAAGGAGGGAAGGAGGAAGGGAGGAAGGGAGGAAGGGAGGAAGGGAGGAAGGGAGGAAGGGAGGAAGGATATATAACCATTAATCTAACTATAATAATTAGAAAATTTTGTTTCAAAAATAGAAAAGAAAATGAAGAACACCAACAGAATACTGTCTAAACTTCATTTTTATTTTTCACAAATTAGATCTTGACTGATTTCTTTTAAAATTTACTTTCATATCGTTAAACTTAAACACCAGCATCTGGAGGAATTAACGGTCAATATGTAGAGGAAGGTAATGAAGTAAAGGTAGAAAGAATATGTTTTTGGTAAATATAGATTATACCAATGCAAATTCTTCAATTCTTCTGCCTGATATCATTTATTAAAACTCAGAAATATTTGCCTACAAACTATGAAATGGGCAACTTTATTTTCGAAGCAAACCACAATGACTTTGAAAGGTAAAATTAACCAGATCTGAAAAGCTTTTCATCACTAGGGAAGTATTCAAAGTTACCACAATTAATAATTATGCTTATTTAACTGTAAATCTAACATGTTTGGTCAATCTTTTCTTCCTTTATATTAAGCTGTACTGAACCTATACCCACTTTAGCAACATTTTACCACCACTTTATTCTGATCCTGCAATGAAGTCTAAGTAAATTTGTGGTAATAGTAATGACACAAAATAGGCTTTACTCTGTTTATGGATTATGAGTAAACAACAAAATTTGTGAAGAAGCAAACTATTTACCTATGTGAGGTGGATAAGCTTTTCCAGAAAAGCAGGATTTAGTGCCCTCATGGAGGCAATTTCTTAAATAGAGCCAGAAATGTGTGTTGATTACACTGGTCTGAATAGAGCAAAGGCATCATCATTAAACAGTTATTTAGGACAATAAGACTCGTATCGGGTATGGAAACTTTGTTTATATATTCATCCAAACTATTCAAGCAGTTAACAGCAACATGACAATACCCATAAGACCATTCTGCAATATAATCATTTATTAATAGTGAGAAGAGAACAAAGTCCTATTCTAGAAGTCAGGATATCTTAATTTGTGTGACCTACCATGGGCAAAACAGTTAAACAGTTTATTCATCTATAAACATAGAAGTTAAACAAGATAATCTTTAAAATCCTTTTCAATTATAAAAAGATTCTTGATTCATCTTCTTCTTAATGCATTAAATATGTCTTCCAAATTGCATTAAAAATATTTTTCAGTCATGCCTCTTCACCACTAATCCTAAATATACACATAATTACTGTGAATTAAAACAAGATTTTAAGTCCATTCTTTCAAGACATGGAGAAACCAAGACAATGCAAAAGTTGTTTTACGATTATGGCAAAATCACTTAGCAAATAATTTCCATGCCCAAATAACTTTAGTTTAGGCCAGTCATCTCATTTCTCGTCTCCTCTATTTCACATCCCAAAACTTGTTCATTTTGTAAAGTAGCTGTTAAAAAGTTTCTTGGACATTTGGGGGGAAAGGCAAAACAGAGATGCAAAGCAAAATTTGATTATATCTTCTTTTAAAACTTTTAAATCTATTTTTCAGAACTTGATCGGTTCAGCCATCAGGTATTTTGAAAAGAAATGAGTGCAGGAAGATGTTGGTTCTAAAATCAAACCAAATTGACTTCAAAGTGACAAATCCAATTTTAAGTTATTATTGGAAAATTGGAGGAGTATACCATAAGGAAATGAATGACACAAACACATCACTTTCTCTGTTTCTGATGTATTTCTATTTCAGAGTTCAGGATTCAGTCCCTTGGAATTCTCACACACTCCATTTCTAAATATGAGCCATCATGTTTGTGTCATACAGGCATAGTAAAAATACCAACTCATTGATCTCTCTTTGTTATATAAAATTTCAATAAGATAAGAAATAATTATGCTTTACTCTTTGAACATGTTCACAAGCACCCAAAACAGTTAGACTACTATCTCTTTGAATGTAGGGATTCCACTTCACTTTTTGTTTCCCAGAACCTACCCCTATGCACATAGCAAATAATTAACACAGATGTGTTACATAAATAAGAATAGTATTTGATATGTAGTTTCTTTAAGGCTGTGCAAGAATTGAATATTAACAAAACGATAAAGTACTTTTAATCTACTCAGTATTTACTGATGACAGGCACTTTGCCCACTTGACTTTTACTCCTTAAATTTACCCTATGATGCATTATCAACCCCATTTCATACGAGAGGACATTTCCAAAAAGTTAAGTAAATTGTCCACCATTATACAGCTAGGAATCTGTAACCTAGGTCTCAACCCCAGTCTGTCTGGCAGCAAAGCCTGTGCTTTATTTATTTCAACACTCTATCTCTCCTTAGTCACTGCTTTAACCACAAGCCATCCAACTTACATATGACTTTATGAATACTTATTAAAAAAAAATGGAGAAAAATGTGTTTCTACTTTAGGGCTGGCTAATATCTTTCAAACAGATCTCCAACTAATAATCAGTTTGTCTCATAGCTAGGTTGTTTTGTTTTGTTTTACCAAAATTATTTTAAAAGCTTTTTTGTCAGAGGAAAAGCCTGTCTTAGAGGATATACATACTTTAGTATAAAAGAATCAAATAACAGGGACATTAAATGTTCTTGGTAACTTCTAAGCTAGCTGGGGGAATAATGAAGAGATGAAGTGGACTGAGAAAAAGGAAGAAATGTCACAATCCTTCCAATTAAATTAAGTCTTCAAATTCAAGCTCTTGAGCCAGAGGCCTAATTATTGAATTTCAGTGGACAACAAAGTTGCCATCTTCCTTAATTAATTGCCCTTATCCTAAGGCAGGGCCCTTTTGCAGCCCAGGCTCCTTCCTCATATTTATGTGTTGGTGAAGTTAGTGACCAAACCCCCTAAGATTATAACTTGGACCCATCCTGCCCCACATTTCAATTGCTTGTGTTGGGGAAAGTTGAAGAATCCAGTCGAGTCTCACTGGGTCACCCAACAAGCAGGATGTGAGCAGTAGCGAACCTGGCCTTTAACCAGGGTTCAGTCTTTTTATAGAATATTCTTACAACCCTTGTCATCAGAAGTGGGGCCTGATCTATATTGGCTATACATCTTCTCAAAGATTAATTTACTATGTCATTTGGACTCGTTCATTTTAAAAGTTCCTTCATTTGGAGATTGTCATTTACTGAAATTCTTCTTCATTCATAGCATAGTAATATGTGGTTAGCACTACAACCTAATGTTTGCCTTCTTAAAAATAGTACTTGCAAATAGAAACATTCTTATTAATTGACCTTCTTTCTTCAACTTCCAAGAGATGACTATAAATGAAATATGACTAATCCCAACAATTCACTAAGGCAAAATTTTATATTTGTAGCTACTATGCATACACATGCATAACAAATGTCATATATGCATTTGCCATAAATATATAATTAAAACATTTTCCAAGGATTGTGTAAATTGTTCTATATAAATTACCTCACAACAAATTTATAAAGTAATAAAAAAGAAAATAGGCTTGGAGAGGTGAACATATCCAAACTTGTGGAGCTATTTAAATAAACTTTATAAATACATAACTAAATAGATTACTCCCAAGTCTATTGAGACAAATTAACTATATCTTCTGAAGTAACAAGAACTTATTATTTGAAATCACTATTTTTGTCTTATCATACACTGATCTATATTGACAGTCATTGTTTGAATGTGTCCAGTTGTATCGTCAAAGATTGCCAGCTCTTTAAGGCTGTAGAATCTAATGAAAGCTATAAACAGCTTCCCCAGATAAATTCATACATCTACAGTAATTGTTCCCACAATTTCAGAGAGTTGGAAGACCTTCCATAGTCTGTCTGTAGGTTTGGGGGATCCATGTACCCTAGAGAACCATGAGCCCTACTGCCTTAACCTACTTCTTGTTTTCTGCAGGCCTGTACTTTGCATACTTTTGTTCTCAAAAAAAAAAAGAAAAAAAAAAGCTAATTTTGAAAGAGAAAGATACTTGCTATAAACCTTGAAAACTTTACAGTCTAGGAGGCTATAAACATGGTTTACCAGCAAACTTGTTTTTCTTTTTTATTATCATATTCTTGAAAACATAAAACCCAGAAAAGAGGTGACTGTAACTTGTGCCCTCTGAGACATGACTTTGGTAAAAGATACTGCTTTATTGGACTGCTTTTGTCTTATACCATCGAAAGCACAGATGGCTCTGGAAGATCCAGATTATGTCTACGTCGATTGTTTCATGTTGTAGATACTTAGGAAAGTGTTCACATGAACATTAGCAATCTTTTTGGAAAGAAAGGACTCTTCTTTATTGAATAGTATTAATATTTAAAAAATATAATTTGGCAGACCTAAAGTTGGGACTATTAAAACATACGCACTTGGTAAAAGCTGGAGTTCGATTGAAAGATTTTATTCTTGGTATAAAATCTACATATTATTATTTCATTTTGTTTCCTCCTAAAATTTTTAAAAATCTAAACATTGTCTTTATTGTGGGATCTGTAGCCGAATTATTTTAAATCCAGTCCTCTCTTCTATTTCTTTTGCCTAATTCTGAACTTTATGCTTTTTTGCTGGGTTTTTCTATCTCAGATCCCCCTGACCAATACAGTAGGTATTGACTGACACCAGGCTATTTTCCTAATGATCAAATCTGATAATGTCATTTACTTGCTTTACAGTCTTTCTTGGCTCCTATTCCTACAGAATTAGACCCAAATTTCTTACTTTAGCACTGAAGCCCTTTCAATTTAGTTCTGGCCTAATGTTCCTTTGCCTCTTCTTTCTAAACTCTTGTTCACTTCCTTCAAGCCACCAACAAACCTCTAAATTCCTGTCATACTAAAGTCCTCACCATTTTCTAAGCACATTAAGACCTGCCACTATAATAAGCATGCTGTGCTCTCTCTTCTGGAATGTTCTTTCTTGCCTTCACCAATTTGAAACACCTACTCAACTTTTAAGACTCAGCTCAAATTTCATCTCTCCCAAGAAGCGTTTCATGACACTTCATATATTAATTCTATCCTTTGAACTTCAATTCCCTTTTCTTTCTACTTCCATCAAAGTTAGTGCCATTGAAAGTTTTATGTGTAATGTCTGTCTCTTCACTGACTGTAAAGTTCTCAAGGACAAAAACACATTTCATTATCTTTACAGACTCAGTACCAGGTCAATAATTGGCATAGCTCATTAGTTCAGAAATTGTCTGAATAATCAATGAATAATATAGTGGAGTGAATGTAAGCGTAGTGAAGGTAAGTAAATTTGATTAGAAATTATCTGACATTTCTAATTTAATATTGCTAGATATTTAAATATATGTAAATAAAAGGAAAGCAGAATTTATTTGAACCTTGTAATCCCTAGATAAGGCTAAAATATTATCATAGTCTAAATTTCTAAGATTGTTTTCTTATTCAAGGAGGAAAAGAACATGTTCATAAAAGTGATTTGGACTTTCAAAATCATAAAAAAAAAATTAAAATTAAAATATTCAAAAGGTAAGAGAGAAACTATGATAACAATTTATAAACAATGAAAAGAATAGAACTTTCCTTATCCCATGAAGTTTAAAAGCCAACTATGATTAGATCTTACAGGAATTTGTCCTTCCTGTTACTGGATACATTCTTGGAAATGGATATTTATCGTGACTTTTTTTTTTAAAAAAAAGACATTTTTTGCAAAAGTAATGTTGAATATATATTTCTGTCTGTTCACCTTTTGTTCACCATAACTCTCTTATATTCAGAACTTTGTAATCCAGAAGGGTAGTTCTCTGAAAGTAAAAATCAGCAAAATGTACTTTTCACAATAATCTAGAGCATGAAAGGTTTCTATACATTTTCTCTTCGTCACATTTTAGAAAAAAATTTTAAATACTGTGTAAGTTATAGAATAAAATATTGCAAAAAAAAAAAAGTTTTTTGTTTCTACTATTTTACCTTAATAGAGTTTTGACTTCCAGTCCTTTCTTCACAATTTCACAGCATGCCTTAAGTCTTCTGAGAATTTCCCCATCCTCTTAGATGTCCGGGATATGCTTAAATCCCTCACAACACAAATAGCATTGCCCTCCTCACATGTCAACCTCTACCACCTTATCACCTCCTTTTCTTTCTCCCCTCATTCTCCACATCCAACCCAGCAGAGCCCCAAAGCTAGCCCATATTGTGAATTTGTGTAAGCCAGGCAAAAGGCAAAAGTCAAGGCACTTCACAGTCATGTGTTGGAAATTTTTGCAATAACTATACACACACAAATGAAGTAAATAATTCTCCCCCCCCCAAAGTTGTTCTATCTCATAACTATAAACAGTGCCTCAGCAAACACATACACACATGGGAGAGGAGAGGGGGACAGGGATACAAAACCACTAGCTTGAAATATCAATGAATCTCTGTCAGAATTTCAATAAAGGATTTTTCTCTGGACTTTCCCTAAAATTATAACATTCAACCTACTCAATAATATCCAGGACAAATCATATATATTCCATTGTGAGTGGCAGTTGCTGAAAGAAAGAAAAGTGTAATGCCAATTCTAGAAAGAGTCTCCTCCCCTTTGGCTAGGAAGGAAAGTAAAGTAGGGAGGAATTAGGCTAATAGGAAGCATTCCTGGTACCTCTTGAGAGATCCTTCGGGAGAAAGAAAACCTGGTCTGTCCCCTTTCCAGTGAAAAGCACTTACAGTCTAAGTATTTTGGGGAACCTTCGTGCAAGTGGAGTTTCAGTATGTAAGTACTAGTATCTAGTCTAGGGAATACACTGTTACTTGTAGAATAAATCTCAATGAAGATTGGACATTATGCTCATCTACAATCAGACTGAGAATTAGACAGTATTAGGTGAATATATGTGAAATTTATCCAAGCTCTTGATAGAGAAAGAGTTTCTAAGGTAAAGATAATGGAAAATGTAGTAAAGAAGAAAATGAATACTTATTACTATATCATATACATACACTAAAGCGTAAATTTGGAAATTCATTTACAACTAATGAGATAATGGTTACATATCATTAATATATAAATGTCATATAAATAGATACAAAATAACTGAAACAGCAAAAACAGATACAAACGATAATTCCATTCATTCATTCAAAAGTACTTGTTGAGTATCTCTCACATGCCAAGAGCTATTTTAGATACTAAGGATATAGCAATAAATAAAGAAGAGCATATGTTATAGATATTCATTCCTAGTTGGGAAGACAGACAATTAAACAAAAAATATACAATTCATTGATCAAAATTTCAGATGATGGTAACTGCTATGAAGTACTTTTGATAAGTGATCAGAGATGATCTCTCTGAGGGGTCAATGTTAAGAGACACTTAAAGAAATGAGTGAACAGGTTACTGAAAATCTAAGATTCTGTTCCAGGTGGAAGGAAGAGCTATAACTATGAAGGCCCTGAGCAGCGAGGAGAGTTTGGTGAGTGTGAGGAGCAGCAAGAAAATCAATGTAGCTGAAGCCAAGTGAGCAGAAAAAAGAATAAACTCTAGGAGGCAGCCAGAGGCAAGGCTATACAGACTTTGAAGGCCATGGCAAGGACTTTGGTTTTTATTCTAATTCTGATGAGAAGCCATTGCAAGGTTTTAGACAGAGGAATGGTATAATTTATTTTTTTAAAATATTACTCTGGCTGATGCATGGTAAATGCATTACAGGAGGGTAAAGGTGAAAACAGAGCCTTCTTAAGTGGCAGCTTCACCAGAGCAAGAAAAAAAGCTACAGACAGCATCATTGACAAAACTAAGTGATCAAACTGTGTTCAAAGTCTCCCTCGAATCAGAATATGAGCATGTAGAGCCAAATCCAAGCGTAAACAGCAGCTGTGAGGAAAACAAAACAAAACAAAACAAAACAGAAAGACAAACGATATTTCTAAAAGCTGGGTAATCCAAAAATTGCTAAATATTCATACTGAAAGGAAAGAACCAACACATAGAAGACTCAGCTGGTAGATCCAAATGTGCTTTGCAGGCTCCAATTTGCATGTGAGTGTAAGACAATGACAGGAAGGTCTGAAAGTAACAAAAAATTCTGGGCTCACCCAGCAAAGTACCAAGTAAAGAACAGAACAGAATCCTGAACTGAGGTAAAATTTCTTGAAATAAATATCAATTTATTAGATTAGAAACTAAGATATAAAGAACAGTAGATTCAGATACTAATGGGGAACAAAACAGGTATCAGAAAATACTAGAGAGGTGGCTATACTGAGAGACCATATTTTCAGTACTCTGCACCAACAATAGAATACAAAAGAAAAAAGAGGGAGCCCTGTGGCCCCAATACTATAAAATCTATCCTGATCCACTCTTACGCCCTTCACAGGAATCTCTTCTTAAAGTGTAGAAAATCCCCCACCCGCTTCAATATGAATAGAAAATAACTGTAACCATCCCATATTAAATAATTAAATACATAAAATAAAAACATTAAATAAACAAATGCATAAATAACATATATATGTATAAGAAGAATATTTAGAAAAATATAGTGATAAAGCAAATTCTTCGTATTTTATTTAGGTTACACATTTTTATATTAGTGTGACCTAATTTTGCGAAGCAAATAAAATAATTAATTAAATGGCAAAAGATATAAAGGACAACAGAAATCAGAATCAAGAAAACTTACAAATGTGATAGCCAGAAGACAGGAAAATGAGAAATGAGAGCAGAAAGAGCGCATAAAAATAAAAGAAACAGAAAGGAAGACTCAATTGAAAGTTACATAAAAGTAAAGAGATAATACACAAAGCAATGGTAGGAAAACAGAAGATAAAAAAGAAAACTGGAACTTAAAAAAGCAGAAATAAAGAGATTAAAAATAATTTACAAGATAGATGTAGATGACAAAGAAGAATCCTAGATGAAGAAAAGCAAAAATAGAATGAACAAATACTAATAACTATAATCCAAAAAATTTTCTTATAGTAAAAAATTTAAATTTATATATTGAAATGGTACAACATGTACCTAGAAACCAACCCAGAATAAACTGACTCAGTTATATTTTAATACAAAATAAGATGCTAGATTTTTCTATCAATTAGGAAAGATCATTTAACCAACAATGTATGGCATGATGTACACTATTTAACTTAAAATTCCTAACAATTTCTAGAAACTAATGTGTCTATAAGAACCAAGATCCTTAAAAAAGTTGATACTGTTTGAATGAATAATTCCCTTGTCATCATCTAGCCTAACAAAATAGTTATCATCTCTATCATTGTGATAAAAATGGCAAATCATGTTGATTTGAACGTCTGTATTGGCAGTTATCTATATCTTTGATTAATTAAAATTGAAGTCAAATAAATCATTACTTATATTTCATGTAATGATGGTGGAGGAAAATATAATTAACAAAGTTTTAGCATGAAAAATGTTGAGAACCACTCATTTTGTGTAATTCTTTCAAAAAATAAGATTGAAATAATATAAATAACTTACTCAGAATAACACAGCTACACTATACAAGGCTTGAAAAACCAGCCTAGACTCTGATTTTGGAGCTCATGTATCATGCATTAAATTAAAGTTATTTATTTTATTTAAAACTAAATGTCATAATGTGGAAAATTAGAAAATCATAGTTCTTAATGGAATATAGTTTTTACAGCTCTTATGTATAATACAGCACTTTAATGTAAAATAAAATTTAGAAAATAAGATTTAAGTTAGTGATTGTAGCAAAGAGTGCTAAAATAATAGGGGTTCATCAAAATCTACCTGTCATCTTCCTGGACTCACAGTTGCCTTTCAGTTAGGGGTGGCCAAGTGACTGATTTCAAACCAATGAAATGCAGCAGAAATAATCTGTACTATTTCTAAGCTAAGATATAAAATCTCCCATAAAGTGCACTCCAAGAAGAAAGAAATGCTCTTAGAGCAGATGAGAGAAAATCTTGCCTTCTTTTGATTTTTATTATGAATACGGACAATGAATGATAGAATAAACAAACAAGTAAAAAACTTCCTATAAACAAGTTTCCTTTCTCTTTTCTCTAGCTGCTGGCTAGATATCAGTGCCTTCAAAATTATATATTGAAAACAACTGAACTTTGCTAGTTTGGGCTGCTAGATAAATTTATAAAATAGAATTCTTAGCCCCTTCTGACTGTTAGATTTTACATGATCAAGAAACAAACATCTTGTTGGGTTAAGCCATTTAGATTTTGAGGTTTATTTAATTAGTGTTGACTGATATAAAAATTTATATCAGAATGGTTGGTAACAGAAAAGACAAAATCTGTGGCACCAGCAGAAGAAAGCTAGGAAACAAATATCAGAAGCTGGAAATATGAATTCTCAAGTAAGGCAGCGGCAAAATATTAATTAACAATAATGCCAATGACATCTTGAGAGACATATCACTCACCTTTCTAGCCTGTGGTTCTAGCAAAAGATATGAGAAAACATAATCATATTAGCATTAGATGCTACAAGCTTTCTGTAGTGGGCTATTAGATGAAAAAATGACCACAGGAAAAAATTATCCACTGTACACATAAAAATAAAAGAGAATAAGGAAGCATCTGGAAATTTTAATTTTTAGAAAAATTGGGAATATTTATCTCAAACATTGAAGAATAGGATTTTTAAAAAAAAAAAAAATGAATGATTAAAGATCTTAAGACGCGGGTATGTGACAAAGTTCAGATTGAGCCCAGACTTCAATCCAAGTCTTAAGGTAAATGTCATTAAGTTGAGAAAAGAAAAAAATGGAGATGAAAAACAAAAGAAGTAAATCAGATTTAAGAATTATGTCAAAGAAAGAACTATAGGTGTGGCTACTAGCATAGTGAACTAACTGCAAGAGTAGAAATGAAAGTCTTATTAATTTTAAAGGAAATTATATTGCCAAAACAACCGTGAGTTAAAAGTCTTTGGCTAGCATTAAAACCATCGTAGGCCACCAAACTTATACAGGAAGGAAGTAATCAACAAAAACTCTAGAGCCTTCAACTCCCACTACAAATGTGGCCATGTCAGATAATGGATAAGCAAGAATGGCAGAACCAGAGGCCACAGAGAACAATGGACAAGGAAGCTCCTTCCCAAGCACAAAATCAAGTTCTAATCAAGGAATTTTTCCTCAATGCCAGGACTTTGTATTAGCTGTCCAACAAGATTTCATCATTATCATGGACCAGTGACTATGATGTATATTTTTCTGTTTTCTGAATGGGGTATTTATTACAGTTATTCTGTCCCTGTTCCACCATGCATGTTGACTAGAGTGGAGAAGACAGAAAACTTGAAACTAATTCAACTATATGATAAATAATTGGCAAACTTTTCATATTAAAAGATTAAAGTAACACACAAAATCTTTTACAAACATATACAGTTGATCTTGAATAGCACGGGGCTTAGGAGTGCTAACCTCACAGCCCGGCACATTAGAAAATCTGCATATAGCTTTTGATTCCCCCAAAACTTACATTGTCCCTTCGTGTCCACAATAGATTGGTTTCAGAATCCCCTGTAGGTATCAAAATCAGTGGATGCTCAAGTCACCTATATAAAATGATGTAGATCAATGTAGATAGTCAGCCCTCCAATCAAAAACAGTACAGGTATTTATTGAAAAAAATCTGCCCATAAATGGACCTGTAATTCAAACCCATATTGTTCAAGGGTCATATATATATACACATATATATTTGGAGGGATTACTCTAAAATATGTTTTTTTTATATTTATCTTATTTTCTACCAGATAGTCAACAATGTTAGTGTTTAATGCTCTGTCAAAATGATGTCTAATGTCAAAAATTTCTAAGTCTTGAGTCTACAATTCTTTCATTTTATTCTTAGTGTAGGGCTTTATAATCAGTCCTCATTAAACTACTCCAGGCGACCTTGCTCGTCTCTGACTGTGTCTTCTTTACCTACCAGCAATACTTACCTAAAGACTTCTTGCTCCTATTACTTCTGAATTATCTGTATTTTTAGGCCCCACAACATAGTCTAAGAAAAAGGAGCCTGTAGCTAAGAAAATAACACACTGTCTTAGTTTAGCTTCCCCCACAGTAGATCCTGAGACAAAGATTTGAGTCCCCATAGTTTATTTGGAAAGTGATCTCAGGAAACACTGGTAGAAAAATCTGAAAGCGAGATCAAAAAGAGAAAAAAGTCAATAAAGTGTGCTTTATCAAGCAAGTCATCACTTGGGTGACTTCGGTTTTATGGCCCTAAGAAACTGAAAGAGATCCTCTGGCTGTGCTGTTCACTGGATGAGAGAATTCCTCTGGGTGTGTGACTGAGGACTGCTTCTTGATGAAGTTAGTTCCAATCACTCGCAGGCTATTGCATGCCCGGGCAGAGAAGCCTCCATTGGCCAAACCAAGCCCGAAAGCAAAGGGAAGCAGTTGCCAGCAGCAGTTGGAAGTTAAACTGGATTATACAGAGCTGGTGAAGATCAAGGTCATGGTGATCTCATCTACATTTAGGCAAAAGTTGTTTTGTTATGCGTTGTTTTGAAATCTGGATGTTGAGTCCATTCTGGTGAGGAAGCATGAAGTTTGTTTGCTAACATTTTGATAGTGAGAAACTACTCTTCCTTTTGTCTGAATCCTTGAAAAGCCAAGGCTGCTGGGAATAAATCCTAGATAGAAGTTTAACTAATACTGTCTCCTGAATACTGTGAGGAATGCCGAGGTAAAAGTAGTTTCAGATATTTTAAGCTTATCTGCTTCTAACTATGTGTTCTTCCCTGACAAATTCCGCAGTGAATAGAGCAAACGTTGAACATTTAACTAGAGTGAGCAGTAAGCCCTTGGGATTGTAAATCACCAAATTGGGGGAGTTCTTTTGTCCCTGCAGCATAACTGTAACAGATATCTTCTATTCACCCCTCTAGATACACTCTTCACCCTCCTCTGCCTGTTAAAACAGCCTGTTAAGAGAACGTCAATTAGTTCTCTTGCCCTCTGGCTTTTGCTTGAGTTCAATCATTAGAAAGACCTGGCAGGAGATTAGAGGGAGGGAGGAAAGTGGGAACGGGGTATTTATAATCCCCTAACACCCTCTCTGTGGGGTCACTTTGAGCTGTCGGTTCCCCCATGAAGATCATGGCTCTTCTCAAGGTGGCCCATCCACAAGACTCTCTCCTTCCAGGTAATTCACCCTTTCAGGCCTAGGAGTAGAAATTGGCCCTGTGTTACTAGTTTTGGGGTACCGTTTCTTAATAGTTCCCCATTATGTTTCCTGCATCTTCATAAGTAGCTCTTTTATTAAATATTACTTGAATTATTCTATTGGAATGGGCCATCTCTTTCCTGCTGGGACACTGACTGAGACATTATTCTAGCTATCCTGTCTGGTTTAGTTTTTCTAACAAAAAAATGTCACATTGTTAAGGTAGCATTGTTCCTGAACCACTGTGGTTTTCACTACATTCAGCCTCACCAAAACCAAGAAAGAGGTTAGGAAATCTAAGTTCCACTATCGTCTCAACATAATTTCCCCAGACACTAATACTTTTTTGTCTAAGAAAACGCTCATATATCCAAATTATAAATCTGTTGCTCCATTGTCCAGCCCCCGCCTATTTTTGAAGCACGGTAATTTTAAGAGAAGTTTTCTAAAGCAAGAACTTTGATATTATTTCTTCTTCCTCACATTATCTCCCTCGACTTTACCACAGATTAAGTTTATGTTTGTTTAATGAGTTGAACGAACAACTCCCATAAAAATAATATTTATTGAGAATTGACTAGTAATTCCAAATACAGGATCTTGGTAGAAGATGAGGACTGATGCGCTTCTAGTATTTTATAAAGTGATTCATTAAGTCAAGATAAGAGGTGAACAGATCATTTACCTTACTTGGGACCAGAGAAAACTTGTTTAATCCCACATGTAAGTGTTCCATGACATCACCTAAAGAATATTATAAAAGGCTCTCAGATAAATACATTATAATTTCAAAAAGAGAGAGAAACTAGTAAATTACAGATTATCATCTATGGAATATGTTCAAAAACATCATTTAACAAGCCTGTATTTAAAATTATTATACATGAAAGTAACTTTGCCATTACAGGTAATTTATGTTTTATGTAAATTTGACTTACTAAATCATCTTATAGAATTCCAATCCAAGTTTGTTAGAGACCAATAAACATTTTCTCTCAGTAAAATTACTGTTTTGTTTTTCTTTTTCGGCATTGCTTCTTTATCCTTGAATCTAAATATTTATATTATGTTTCACAATTTTTTAAATCTTTTTCATAAACAGTGGTAGTTCTTAACCATTTTACAGTCCTCTGGAACTCTGAGGACAATAATGAACACTTTCCCCACAGTTGTGTACATGAGCCTATACATATACTACTACACTTAATTTTGGAGTGTCCATTGTTGTTTTAAAACTTATACAAGGGTGAATAACTCCTATAATCAATAGGTTAATCCTCACAACACCTCTGTGAGATAGGTCTTGTTATTTCCATCTTTTAACTAAAAAAATTAAGCCGCAAAGGAGTTAAATGATTTGTCCAAGTCAAGCAGCAGAATTTGGTGTTAAACTCAGGCCTTTTGGCACTATATCCAATGCTTTCCCCTCTATTCCATGACTGCCTCCTACTTATGTTAATGTGTATCATCACCATATTCCATTATAAAGTATTTTAGATAAGTAAGTTAGAGTCAAAATGTATTGAATGAAAGTACCGGGATATCTAAAGTTTTATGAATAATTTGGAGGCTACAAATCCCATTTTTATATCATAGCTCCATTTTGTTTTTAGATTTAGTTAAATCTCTGCTCTATAAAATGTATTCACTCAGAAGCATTTCTATTTTATACCATACAAAACTAAAAGCAAATACCTATTCCCCAAAAATGATGCAGTTTATTATTTAAATAGATTTTCCTTTTGTTTCTCTCTCAGTATCCATGCCCAACCCAACACCTTGCACCATGAACCCACTGCTTTGACCTATTGATATCCATGTCTTGGTGTGGAGAAGAGAATGACAAGAACACTTGATTATTCATAAGAAGACCTGGTTTTTAATCTATTTTGCGACTTAGCAGGTGAATTACCTTAAGTAAATCACATATACTCTCTGAGTAACAATTTCCTCATCTGAAAATGGAGATGCTATGATCCACATCTATGTTTTAAGGTTATAGAAAGAATCCACGATAATATTGCCTGAGAAAGTGCCTCAGAAATTTTTAAAGCACCATACATAATTAAGTTGCTGTTTTTAGAGTCATCAAAGATGTCTCCATCAGCAAAATCAGCATTAAATCTTTTAACAGTAAAAACAGTGGGATTATATGTCCACTAAATTACTCATTGCAAATGTCCAGTCATCATTATTATTTCCCATATGTTAGTGCTGTTTTATTACATGATGCTGACCACATTAAGATGACTTGTCCAGTCAACTCTATAAAGGAATTGATGTCCTGGTTTCTACATTGAACATAAATCAACAGTGAGTCACTTAATACACTCAGTGACCTTGCATGTTGCAGTTATTTACTTACTGAAATTGTATGGTAGATTTACTGTTTGGTAATAAACTACCACTTCATTATAAGTAACACCAACCTAATGGTCTTTTAAAAGTAATCTGCAGTAACCTCCATAAAAGCAGTCAATTTTTAATAAATAATATATGTGGGTTTGGTTGATTTTTCAAAATTTTTTCAATGCAATAGGGCTTATTTTTATCAATTTTCTTTAATTCTAATGATTGAATAAACATTGCAGTATATTTTTCAACACCAAGGTCAGGCCCTTTAGTAAATGAAGCTAATAGAATTATTTCAGAGTACAAAATGTGCAAAGCAAATATAAACTATGAGAAAAAAATCAAATGGAGGCAGCAATTGTCCTTCAGAATTGTAAAATTCAGCTTGGAAAATTGATTAAAAGAAAGTTTACAGAATAATAAAATTTCTAGTATTTTACAAATCTTTTTAAAGAAGAAATTAAATTCAAATACAATTTCTCTAAAAAGGCTAATTTTATGATGATTTGACACTTAACCTATGACTCTAAAACAAACAAACAACAATTGCTGTCATTTCAGTGACCTCTTTAAACATTTTAGAATCAGGTTCTCTTAGGATACAAATCCGTAGAAATTAAAATATTTATGAATAAAACAATTGAGGATATAAATCTAAAGCTCAATCATGTGTGTGAATTTTTTTTAATTTATATTTTTAACAATAAATTTATATTTCAAGCTCCCATTTAGCTCAGTCAAATTCAGAGTTAGTCAGCTAGTGCAGTATTTTCTCAGTCTATGACTAGCCCGCTAGTTTTCTTTACTCACTCATTATCCCAGAGGTGACATCTTTGTTTCCAGGGGTTAACTGGATAAGTAGGATGGGAGAATATCTGGCTCTGAACTATCTCATCTTCTTTGCCATGGTCAGATGATGAGACATTCATATTTTATCATGTTTCTGGCCATTGGTATATAACCATATTGCAATATGTCATAGCCATCAGGTCTTACATCATTGCTCCATATATCACTTTGCATCCTCAAAGTCACTGTTAAGAAGCTTCTTCAGTTCCAGCAGCAATCTCTCCCCTACCTATGTGCCCATTTTAAGAGAGTAGAGGGAAAGAATATTATGTAGAATGTAATATGTTGATATATAAAGCTTAGAAATGATCTCTATCCTAAAGATGCTTACAATCCAAAGAGAGCATATTTAATATTTTTCTATACTTTGCTCATAGTGGCCACATCAAGCTTTATACACTTGATATGGGCTTTGGATCCAGATAGTCTGGGTGAAACTCAAGCTAGGAAAAGTTAACTTCCTCATCTATACAACAAATTTAACAGTATCTCCCTTATAGGGTTGTTGCAAAGATTAAAGTAGATAATAGATGTAAAAATCATTAGAATGTTGTCTGGTGTATAGTAACCTCTCAACAAATAATATCCATTATTATCATCATTATTATATCTCTTTCTCCTTTCCATTCTCTCCTTCAACTTCTCCCACCCATAGAGATTTAGCGGTTATGACTTTAGTGAAAAGGCAGTGGGGCTAACAGTTAAATAGGAATGGAACAAATGTTGGTCAAGATCCCACATGTTGCTCTCAATCTCATCATGTTTGCCTAAGAGCGTGCAGCATTCCTTATTGCTCTGCGGAAACTTTCCCCAAACGCCTAAAAGATACCTTCAATGTGGACACACAGAGATAATATTTGGATTCAGTCATTAATATCTACTGAATTTCATAACCACAAGCCAGGATTGGATATTTTAAATAAGAGATCAGAATAAATTCTGTGAGCTACCATCTGTTTCCTTTTCTGAAAGAATTCAATTTTAAATCCAAAGAACCAGTTCTTCCAAAGTATTACAGTAAAAAAGCTCCAAAGATTAAATCAATCCAGAATCACCTCATGGGTAACCAGCCCAGTAAGTTAATTACAGGATTCTTTGTTGCTCTTTTTTATTGTGGGTAAGAGTCCTTGATGCAATGTTTTTGGGTAATTGAAGATTTTCTTTAAAACTATGCAAGACAGCCAGCAAATAGTACATTTATGTATGTAACAGAAATGGTTGTAATATATCATTAAGGCACTCCAGGGCATGTTTTATTGGTTCATTAATACAGTACATGCCTTAGGTACATTCAACCACTCGGGGCCTATATTAATGGACCAATAAAATATACCCGGGAGTGCCTTAATGCTACCCTAATATGGCTAAGTTTAAATTAATTTTTTCATGGTTATCTTTTTAAAAATCATTTTTCCTACATGGAAAGAGAGATTCCTTTTCAGGGGAAAAAAGTTCATAGTAACAAAATAAAAAGAAGCTGGATCGTAAAAATCTTTCTGTTTCATCAATTTTCTAAAATGTTATCTTTTTGGATGGTTCTATTTCTAATCTTCTGCATTCAACTTCTAGCGTCTTACCACACGGTCTATGGAAATCAATAATCATTGTGACTAGAAGCAAGAAAATAAGAATTATTTATATTTGGAAGTAAAAGATCAATGCACCAGCAAATATTATGTCTACTTATAAAACCCTATCACCTTTCAATATTCCACCTGTTTAGATCAAATACTTACTTTGCTTTAAAGACAATCTCCTTCATCTACCTCTTGTCATCTGTATAATCAAGGAATCACACTTTCTCCCCAAAATGAAAATGTTCCTCCTAATCATCTACATTTCACTTCTTTCTCAGCTTTTCAGAAGTTCTTGAATTCTTCTTTGAACCATTAAGAAATCTTCTCGATAACAGATATTAGGGAAAGAGAGAAAAAAAGTGTTTAATTCAGCACCAAACTGAATTAAAATCTCAGCCTTGCCATCTACTTGTTCTATGATATTGGCCTGAAAGCTTCCAGTTCCTCCTCAGCAAAATGAAAATAGTAATGTCTATCTCATAAGAATAGCACAAATGTTAAATGAGATAATTTATGCAAAACACTTGTTATAACACCTGGCTCCTAGGAACCATAGGATAAGTGGTAGTTTTTTGTTTTTAACCTATGAAATACTACTTAAAAATCAAGATGAATAGCAACATTGAATAGTATGAACTTCCTTCAAAAATGCTGACAAATTGAGCATCCAGAGTATAAAAAGCAGATATCCCTCCTCACCCTTTCCATTCCCCTCCCCCATCACCATGGAGGCACATGATTTTTAAAAGATGTACAAAAAAAAATAGTCTGAAATTTTCTTAACTTGGTAGTTTAATTTTTTCTAAAGAGTCTAGTCATCTAGAGATATTCATCACCATCACAAATGTCATAAATAAGTCCTACTATGTGAGAAATCAATGCCCTTGACTTTATGGGGTTGGGGGAATAGAAATTCAGTCTCTGTCTTCAAAGAGGTTATTTTTTCAAATTGGAACAACCAGATATATGGAAGAATATAAATAATAAAGTAGTATTTTAAGTGCCACATGAGTTTTCATTCAATTTTGAACATAATGAAAGAAAGCTCTATGAACAAAATTGAACAGAAAAGAAGTCAACCAGCCTGTAGGAACTACACAAGACTGTTTGCTAGGTGAAGAAGGAAGTAAATGTTGAAACCAGCCATGATGAATTCAGAAGGGAGCAGTAGAAGTACTCCTCACTGGGTAATGGAAAAAAAATTTGATGAACAATGTTTGGGTCAGAGGGCCCTTGGTCGACACTAGTGAGAGATGCAACTGGGTTAGACTGTGGAGAACACCATCTTTCAGGTGATAGAAATCAATACAGTGATTTTGATCAGGGAAACATCCTAAAATAAAAGCAGTGTTTTTAAAACATCTTAATTTCTATGATATCTATGAACTGGAGTAGAGAGAAACGGTAGAAGAGAGATCAGTTGAGAGAATATTGTCATATTCCATGTTCAAAGCCGTAAGGACCTGAATAAGTGGAATCAAAAGGAAAACAGAAAAACAATTGTAAAAGAAAGTCTAACGAAATGATAAATATTTTATTATAATATGCAAGAAAAATGAAAGAGTAAAAAATAACCAAAAAGATGAAGAAATGGGAAGATTAAATAACTGTTTGGTCCATTCACTTTGCTTAGTACAGAAAATAATTTTCTAAGGTCTCATTCTATGAGCCTCACATGTTCCTAAGTAAGAACAAAACAAGTTGAGGCAAGTATAAAGCCATCATCATTATTAGAAAATACATTTAAAGAGTACATATTCCAACACAGGTGGGTCAGTTGAGTGCATTAATTTTATGGCTAAAGAAAAACACACTATGTCAATTATCATAGCACAAAGTATGGCAAAACTTTTAAAGCCTCATTGAAATGTTTCTCGGTACCATGCCATGCTCTGTGAATTTCTTTTGTTTTGCCAGAACGGTTTCCTTCATCTAAATCCTGTCTTCTCTTTTCCACTTCCTAAATAATATTTATTTTCAAGGCCCATTTTCTCCAGGAAACTTTCTCTAACTACTCAAACACACACTGAGCACTCTCACCTTCCTTGAAATCCTTGAGCCCTTGCTGAATTAGCCACTTAATTTAACAATTATGTATGTCTACAGCATACAAGTCTATGTGCTTATAAGAAAAAAAGACAAGAGTAGGGAATATACCTAAACATATTTCACAAAATTACCATGCCTAATCTCATTTGTCCAAAAAGAAAAATTCTAAACACATTTAGAAAAATACCTACATCATTGCAATGAGTATATCTACTTTCAGGATGATTGCATTTAATCCCCATTTATTAATTCAAGTAGAATGTTAATTTATTAGTTCAAAATTATATTGCATTATAACCATCAATTGTAAGTGTTATGGAGAAAGGAAGGGTACTTTTTATTAATTTTTATTGCCTAAAAGGAAATTACCATAAATATCTGATGATTTATTCAAATAACTATTTGAATAGTTTAAGAAAATATAGAATTTATTTGTTCAAGTATCTGCCCCGATTCAAGAATGATGTGACCAAGGCTGTCCCAGCAATGCTTCCCAGGGACATGCCTTCCAAATAGCCACAATAGATAGATGGGGCATGAGGGTGAAGATCTGCCTATCTGAGGTTGAACAGAATAAGAAAACCTAGAATGTCAGGAGAAGTCAAGATCTATTAAGGAGCAATGAGCAAAAGCTAGAGAGAACAAAATTTTGAGGTGGAAGCCAAAGAGCCAGAGGCATATTGCATTATATTGACAAGTGTTAGAGCTGGAATTAGTGAGAAACCCAGTGTTAGCATATTGTTCCTAGTGTTGAAATTTCGAGCAATTGCTTAAAAATAGCTTGGAACATCTGAGGTTAGGGTAAATGATACTGAGTAAAAGATATCTTATTCTAATTTGTCTTGACACTTTCTAAATATTTTTTGCATTTATTTTTGTTATCCTTTGTATTTTTAGATACAGCCTCAAATATAGTTAATTGTTAATTTCAATAATTTGCCCCAGATTCAAATTGTTAATATTTAGAGTTTCCACATATGTTTTAGTGTGTGAGTTAATTTTTTTCACTACCTGTACAAAGATAGAAAACTACATATAACCACAAACTTTGAAGCCAACAACATATTTTAGTGATAATTGTATACTGATATCACATGAAAACATGTTATTTATAATTAAAAACAATCAGAAAGGAAGACAGGATTTTTATAGATTTCCAGGCACATGGCTCAAACTTAAATGTCAAATAAAAATCTTCAAGTAGATTCCAGTTTTGCAGATAACTATTAAAGACTACATTATAGAACCTGAAAATTTGCCCCAATCATCTCTATAATTTAGGCTCAGAAAGTATATTTATCACAGATGGTCTTTTACACTACCATGGAAATAACTGTTCCAACTTTTTGGAAGGCAATTTGGCAATTCATATTAAAAGCTTACAAATGCCCTTACCCTTTGACAGAGCAATCTTGTTGTACTGTTTGTGAATTTTTCCTGAAGAAACAGTCATGGATATGTGCAAATATTTACCTCAAAGATGTTCATCTTGGCATTGTTAATAATACCTAAAGCAATAACAGATTCTTCAATATTGTTAAATGTCCTATGTGATCTGGTTTCTACCTACTATTCCAACTTCCTTTTTGCCACTTTCCTTTTCATTCACTGCTCTCTAGTCATTTGGGCCTCTGTTCCTAGAACATGCTGATAGCTTTCCAGCTTCAGGGCCAAGACATTTGTAGTTCCTTCCATCTAGAATGCTCTTCTCCCTTTCACCACTCCTACCCCCTTACCCTGGCTCTCCTTCAGACCTCAGATTAAATCCATGACCTAAAGGCACTCCTCTCCTCTCCCTAGTCTGGAATAGGTCCTATTCATTGATTTTCAGAGAATCCTGGAGTATGTTTTCATAGAATTTAAGTCAATTGTAATTATATAGTTATTTTTGTGACTATCTATTTACTATCTGTTGCTTCTAATAGACCACAAACTCCATAAAGGCACAAAATGTGTATCTACATATCAAGTGCTTAATAAATTGTTACTAAAAGAATGACATATTTATGAAATTATGGTTACTACTTTCTTTTCTATCATTTAAGTTTCTACACCAAGCATGTGCGACTTCTGTAATAAGAAATAGAGAGTTTAATTACAAAAATGCCCATTAGAAATATTCTAAAATTGATGAACATCAGGTTGGGAATGTACTCAAATTATTCGGGCTGTAACAACACTTCATTTTGCTTGCTCTATAAACTAGATTATGACTTTAAATCAGGATTTAATATCTCCATTGCATGTTTTAAACTTGAATTTGACTTCATATTTTCCACTGTAATCATTAGAAATTCCTCAGAATAAGAACATAAATACCAAGCAGGAAGTCTGTGTGGATGGCAAAAGGAATTTTGCCTTAAGAAGCTAATTCTCAGATAATAAGTACTAAAATAAGAATTTCGTGGCTCGGATAAAAAGAAGATAAGTCTTAAAGTGTGGAATGGTTCAATGCTATGTTAAACCGATAATATCTCTCCCTTCTCTTTTTTCGGCCTTGACATATGTAACAAAGAATCTGGTTTCCACCATTCAGCCAATTTGAAAATGAATTGCCAACCTGGTACATGATCCACAATCTTAGTTCATGATTTCTTTGTGATGAGAATAGATCCTTATGTTTGTACTTGTTTCAGTTTAGCTTTTTTCCTTAAGTTCCTTCTCTGTTTTTAAGCACATAAAATATATTTCAACATTTAACAACACAAGAAGTATAATCAAGAGCTACAAAAAGTTCCAGCTAAGTTTCTCTTTTGAAGTGACAACCAAGCATTGCTACACAGGACTGACTGCATGGTAGCTTAATGATATATTATAAAAACCCTTTTCAACGTTAAACAGGAAGGCAAACCTGCCAAATTTACTTTAAAATACAAAATTAACTTCCTGCCACAATCTCATTGCCAAAATAATTTCATCTAATATTGAAGGTTTGTAAGTTGAATCTCTTCCTGAAAATTGGAAGTTAAATGCTGTGTTCATAATTAAGCCTCAAGTTATTATTTCTACATGAAAAAAAAAGAACAAATATAGTACTTCTACAAGTGATCTGAATTGTTCAATAGATGTGTAAGATTCTTGGTAATATTTTAAGCTCATTATTATTAACCTAGTAGAAATACACTGTTTAATAATCAAGTATAATTTTAATAAAATCAAATATAACTATATTATTATAAGAGCCTTGTCTTGTCTTTCTTCTAATCTATCCAAATTCAGTGTTTCTGGCGAAACCACTTGAGTTCACATTAGATTTATCTCACCCTATAAAAGCACAATTCATTAAATAGACTAGTCTATTTAAAACTAAGGCAATTTTATCACAGTCAATTCAATTATTTAACACTGCTTTTTTAACTCACTACTTAAAGCTTTCTTTTGACAAGTATTCCTTTAAATAAATGAGTTGTAATTTAAAGAATGAGAAAAGATCAAGTTCCCTTATTCTACACGCAATTAGCCTATAGGAAGATGTTTTTTTTTTCTTTTTTGATACAAAACTAAGTTTTATTTGAAAGTTAGACTGAATGTCAAGTAATAGAAACCACTGAGGTTATTTTTCAGCAGATATAAAAATAAAATAACTTTCTATGCACCATTTCCTTAACTTAGCTGGGTTGCTTGTATTCTCATTTAAGGAGGTAACTATTTGGCCAAGCCTACATGATGAAAAAATCAGAATGATCATCTAAATAATTTATTCCAAAGACAATATAAGCTAAAATACATAGAATACATAAAATAGACTTTCTCTTCCCATTAATAATCTGGTTAGTGACTTTATAATATTAATAAATAGTAAAATAAAAAGATTAGTTATTGCATAGCCAAGTGCTAACAAAACCAAGATAGCTAGTGTGATGAGTCTTTTTGAAAAGTTTTCACACAATATTTTTTGTTTAAAATTATTATGAGTATTAAATTTTATTTAAGATTATAGACTTAAACTTCAGATAACAAGCGAATAAGGAATGTTTCCATTACTGAAGAAAAAAAGAAAGAAGTTAGATGTGTTTAGTACATGTGTTTAGTGTATTCATCAAACAGTATTTTCATAAAAGCAATGTTATTCATTTTTCATGTGGGTCGTTCTAGAAAAATAATGTGAAAACATTCAAAGAAACATGGCACACATGCCTATTGTTGTCTGAGAAGATTACTATGATTTTACATGTGATTTATGAAATGAATCTAATGACTTTTAGTCAGATTTAAGTAGTGTTGCTTTTAAATGGAAATATTCAAAATAGATTATTGTTACTAAAATATTCCAGATAAAGGGAATGTTTTGTACTCTTTTCTTTTTCTATTAAGAAATAGTTTTGGATGACTTCGCTTTCTTGATTTCACTACTCATCATATTATAATAACCAACTCATTGTTTCAAATGACTTCTTCTAGTACAGATTAGTGAATTAATAATTTTTATCAAAAGAATGATTTAATAATTGTCCAGAATGAAATCCTTTATAATATTGGAATCACCTAGAAATTAAATGTTGCATACTGGGATATACCAAAATCAAAACAGTGCTAAATTTAATGATAGCTACATATGTCCCCTGGACTTACTTTTCATCTTCTATGTCCAGAAAGAATGAATGAATGAGAGAGAGAGAGAGAGAAGAGAAGAGAGAGAGGATGGAAGGAAGAAGGAAGAAGGAAGGAAGGAAGGAAGGAAGGAAGGAAGGAAGGAAGAAGGAAGGAAGGAAGAAAGAAAATGTTGTTAAAGAAAGAAAGAAAGAAAGACAGAAAGAAAGAAAGAAAGAAAGAAAAGAATTTTTCAACAAAGCATTATAATGTTTTCATAGGATATAAATGTCAAATTTCACCAGTCACAGGTCATAAAACCTAAGAGCCAAGTTGGATATTATCCTGAATGCCTCATTTGAATGTAAGTTTACATGGATTAATTACCTAATTTAAAAGTACAAGGGTAAGCCAAGCTATACCTGGAGAGAAATAAAAGAAAAGTCTAGACAAAAATTTCAAAACAAATTAGAGTTGTAGTTTATTTTAGACACCTATTTTATTCCTGCTTTTCACTTTCCCCAGATGTACCTCTTGTCCCAGTCAGGTCTGTCTCTACCTTAAACATGTACTTTAACCCTCATATGCATCACCACTGACAAACAGTAGCCATGACTGAGGACACTCAGTCATGGTATGATCCCTGTGGCTGACAAAGCTAATATTTGTAGATGGAAGTGGTAGAATCAATCATAATGAAACATGCCACCCACAATAAGCATTTATATTCTTCGGTCTAATATGTCATAAAGCACAAGGATGTAACACTTTGAGCAAACTTCAAATTCCATTTCTATACCATTATTTCATGTTGCCAGTTGACAAGATCTCCTTCTGAAATTTGCTTCAGTAGCATACATTGTATGGTGGGATTTGAGGCTAATATTGCCATCTACTTAATGTTGGACTACCTTTTCATCGGTTTACACTAAGTATTAGGAGTCTTAGAATGAAATAGGTCAATTCCAGATTGAGGGTATTTAGGCAGATAAAAAATAAAAAAAAAAAAGATGTTCTATGCATCTGGAGAAGACACATTTGCCAGCATTTGCCAGCACAACTCTCACTACCTTAAATCGGCAAGAAGAGACAATAGGAAAAAAAAGTTCCCATTCTCAAAAACTTTCATATCATGTGTGTTTTATTTTCCTCATAGTTGTATGTCCTCATATTTCTTTATCATTTTCTGTACGTTTAATATTTATCAAGAGAAAAAATAAAGTTAAAAAACAGTATGTTGGATGGATTCAATCTACAAAAAGTATAAAGAAACCCTCTCATAATCTAAAAATAAAAAAATAGGAATAGTACTCAATAAGATTTTTTTAATATCTGAATTTCACCTTTTCTTCATAATTATTTCTTTGATTTTTATGTTAGTTTTCACTTCCATAGTCATAAATTTAATTTCTAATGAAACTTTAAAAATTTTTAGATAGTATGACTGGCAATAACTATGTTAGTAGATAATTCTTTAAGAGTTCCGTGGTCAAATCACTTTGAAGATAACACATAAACTAATTCTGTGAAAATATGAAAATACAGAGCATATTGTTACATATGACATATTGAGAAATCTCACAGCAAAAAACCTCCTAACTTTGTTTATCTCAATTTTTCTCAAGCATGTTTTACCACAGAATCTTTTTTTATCATGGAACACTGACTAACATCGTATGGGAGAAGTATCCAAGACAATGAAGTTTAAAAAACACTATAAAATGTCATATATAAATGAGAAAATGGAGGCTCAAGAGGTCTCAACTGCCTCACCCATGACCACCCAGCCATTTATTAGCAAAACTCCCATGAAACACCAGAACTCCTAATTCTCAGTCAAGTTTTCCTAGTTTTCCTCACTAGAAAACAATAGCAACTGAAAACGAAGGATTATAAAGACTTTTAAACCACAGCATTAAGCAAACGAATGTCTTTAAGAAAGCCTTTTTGAACATATTACACATTTAAAATATTGTAGTAATAAATATCTTAATTATAAATTTAACATTACAGATGTAAATTTGAATTTATAAGAGTGAATTCTCAATAGTATATCTTATTAAACATTGTAGAATTGTTTTAAAATATCTTTAAATGCCTCCAAGTTATCTAATATAGTATATATGCCTTGAATCGTGGCAAAAGTAGTTTGAATAATTCTACTTGACTTAGAATGGTCTCAGATTACAGCAGTAAATATAAATTATAACTTATGGAACTAATACAGTTAAGTACCTATTAGGGCCTCTGTCTTTGTTTAAATTTGTATTTCCAAAGTTAAAATAAAGCTCAGTGATGTGGGTTCTAAGAAAAAAGAATAAGTATGCAGAGCACAAGGCTCAAGAAAAATTTCCTATTTAGACTAGAAATAGCCCTACCATCTGCTATCAATGAGGATGATTTCCTTTTCCAAGGAGAAATGTGCTTTTATTTATTCATTCAACAAACATTTATTGAACACATGTGGCAAGTCACTGTGGCAGAAACTAGGCAGAGAAATGAAGAGAGACACAGTCACTGCCCATGGGGAACTTAGATTCTAACAAGGGAGGCAGACAGTAAATAATGGCACAAATAATTAATCCATTACAATTATGAAAGATGCTATAAAGTGGTGCAGGATGGGGTGGAATAAAACATAGATATGGCATAACTATGAAATAAAACCTAGTTCAGGAGAAAGGGGAAGTTTCCTTATAGAAGTTACATTTGATATGGACGCTAAGGACAATAGGAATTCACCAGAAGAGGAAGAGAAAGGGCATTTAAGGCAGAGTTCTGGGTCCTTTACAGGAAAGTTGGCTGGGAGTAGAGAGCTAGAAAACTTTGCTTCAAAAAGGCTGGTAGAGTAGGCAAGGCCCTGATATAAAGGACCACTTTTAAACAGCAGATTAAAAGATCACCATCCTGAAAATGAATTACATCTGGACAAAAGGCCAATTAAATGGCTCCTTCACTATGCAGATAAAATTGAGATTGGAGAGTGCAGGGGTAAAAGTGATGGCGAGGGAAATGAGCTGCCTATAGCTCTTCAGAAAAATGTTTTTCTCTGTGAGCTTTCCAAGGCTCTGGCCTCAATTGTGGCCATCTTTGATTTCTCAGTCTTTGTTGACTGAATTTATACTTCCCCATTCTCATCATTTTGTTTATGATTTCTGCCTACTTCTGGAAGTTAACCAACCAAGCCTGCAGCAATATACCCCACCTAGTTCTGTCCACATGAACATTCTTGGGAAGGTGGAATATGTATCTCTACTTCCAAAACTCAAATACTGAAAAAGAATGAGCCTCTACTCTGTCTTTGAAATCTGCTACCTAAAGATATTCAATTAACCAAACACCAAATGAGCTCCAGTTCAAAATTCCTTATAGAAATACCCTCAAATTTCTAGATGTTATTAAAATTAGTGGGAGAATGAAGGCTGTTTTGGTTAACAAAATGATATGATCTCATTACCTTCCAAAGTACAAAGTACTTTTTTTCCTCTCATAAAATACAGATGGAGATATGACTCCTAAACCACTTATGTGTTCAAGATTTAGACAAGCTCTATAATTTTCATTTCAAAAGTCTGTGAATATCAGAATACTGATATAGAATATCAGTTTTCATTCTATGAAAATATGTTTGAAAATTAGTTATCTGTTTACCTGTCAGGTTTTAAACAAATAAGGATATTAAAATTTTTTAATTATAGGAAGCTTGTAATTACCACATTCATCCCAATGAAATAATCTTGAAACAAGGCTATTCTTCATAAAAGTTTTAGTTTTCTGAGGTTCCATGAAAAGTTTGCCAAGAAAATAAATAGCATACTTTTTTGTAAGTCAGCTTCAATATGGTTCCATATATCATAGTTCCAAGAGAAATCACATCCAGGATGCTTTATTAACTGGTTGGTGAATTAAATAAGTGTGAATTCTCAGAAGATGCTATGCATAAGTACAGTTGCTAATTAGCATTTCAAATTGTTATACACTACCTATAAATAGTATTTTGGGATTGCGAAGGGAAGAGGATGTTTTATATTTATTTGCCTGTTGGTAACTTGAGGATTTTTAAGGGTAGAAAGAATATGGAAAAGCAAAGGTTAAGTGTGTGGACCCATTGGTAGTATTTCATGTTCTTCCCTGGAATTAGAGATAAGTTCCTCTAAGAAAATTATAACAAAAAACGCTTGTTTAAATTTTGTTTATAACTGATAAAGGAAACTATAGTCTTAAATAGTTCTTCCAAAGGTTTGTTTATTTAGAATCCAAAAACCATATTTCCAGAAAAGAAACACAATAGTATTTGCTATTTGTCATTTTTAGTTTTAATTACCATTATTAGAGTAACACTGGTTAATAACATTATATGTTTCAGATGTACTTTATAGTAAAACATCTTGTATACTCCATTGTGTGCTCACCATTCAAAGCGTAGTCTCCTTTCACCACATATTTGATCCCCTTGACCTCTTCATCTTCCCTCTTCTTCCTTCCTCTCTGGTACCCACCATCTATTGTCTGTACCCATAAGTTTGCTGGTTGGTTTTGTTTGTTTATTTCTTGCTTTTTGTTTCATATCTCATATATGAATGAAATCCAATGGTTCTTGTCCTTTTCTATCGGACTTATTTCACTTAACATGATACTCTCATGATTTGATTATCATAAATACCAATGATTCATCTTTTTATGGCTGTGTAGTATTCCACTGTATATATGTACCACATTTTTTTTACAATCATCTGTTGAAGGACAATTAGGTTATTTCCATGTGTTGGCTATTCTGAATACTTCTGCAACGACCATAAGGGTACATATATCCTTACAAATAAGTGTTTTCAAATTTTTCAGATAGATACCCAAAAGAGGATTGCTTGATCACATGGTAGTTCCATTCCTAAATTTTTGAGGAACCTCCATACTGTTTTCTGTACTCGCTGCATCAATTTACATCACCAGCAGTATATGAGGATCCCTATTTCTCTACATCCTCTCCAATACTTGTTCTTTCTTGTCTTATTGATAATAGCCATTTTAATAGGTGTGCAGTGGGATCTCACTCTGGTTTTAATTTGCATTTCCTTTATAACCAGTTAAGTTGAGAAGTAAAATCAAAAATGATTAGGACTACATCAAAAAGCTTCTGCATAGCCAAATAAACCATCAACAAAATAAAAAGGCAACCAACTAAATGGAAGAAGATATTTGTAAATGATACCTCTAGTAAGGGGCTAATATCCAAAATAAATAAAAAAATTCATACAACCCAACAACAACAAAAAAATACAAATGATCTGATTTAAAAAATGGGCAGAGGACCTAAATACATACTTTTTCGAGGAATACATACAACTGGCCAACAGATGTATAAAAAGACATTCAACTTTACTACTTACAAAGGAAATGCTATTGTTAGCTTACCATGCTCATAAGATTTATTTAGCTCACAAATAAACCTCAAATGTTAGTCATGTTTTAGAGTTTTTGTGAAAATTATATGATAGCACATTGTAAAGTTTTGGATACGTGGTCTATTTGTCATTCCTTCCTGTGAAATCTAGGGGCTCAATAGATGTTTGTCTCACTTCCCTATTCCTTGTTATTTAACGGGCTGATTTAAATTCAATATTCTGGGAGCATTTGTAGAAAGTAGGAAATATTAATAAAGGAGAAAGAAAGTAATATTGAATGACTTTCTTAATATTTCAATTCTCCATCTGTAGACACTCAGTGTTCTTTTTTCCAGCTGTTCAAATATTCTCACCGTAGCAACTTATCCATTCCTCTCCTGATCTCCAATTTACCATCTCCCCTTGATCAAACCCACACTGCTGATCCCAGCTAGGTATTTGAAATAAAGCCATACTAACATATAAATGTAGTTTTAAGAAAGTTTAAAATTCTGAAGAGATTGCTTGAAAGCATAATTGTTTCTTTAATTTTTAAAAATTTCTCATTTGTGCAAATTATAAAGAAAATGTTAGAAAATAGGGAGATGGGTGAAAGATATTTGACATAAAGAATATACTACAAGAAAGCTATTCTAGGGGGCAATTTCTCTGAGTTAAACAAGATTCTGATAGCCCTTTGCTGCCTCCACACTTAAATCTATGCCATTATCCACAACAGTTCATGGGCCAATATGCACTTACTAGGGAGTAGTTAAAGGGAACAATCATATAACTAAGTCACTTCTATATTGTCATTTGTCCCAAATCCCAAAGAACCGCAGCATTAGTATTTTTGACATGATTTATAACATGTTTTCAATATATATTTTTTTTAATTCACAAATACTCAATACTCAGGAAGTGGCATAAAAAGTTAACTTTTTCTCATCTATTTTTTAACTGATAAAATTGCAGTAGTTATCATGTTGATGCAATTTAGTTTCTTTGTATTTTATCATGAGAATTTCAGGCTCCTTACAAATTCTATAAATATGCATATGGCTACATTTACACAAACAGTTAAATGAAAAATTAAGGACCATATTTAGTCGCAAAATTTCTTTATTGTTTTCTTCCTCCCTTTTGCTCTTCTTTTCTCCTTTCCTTCCTTCCTTCCTTCCTTCCTTCCTTCATTCCTTCTTCCTTCCTTCCTTCCTTCCCTTCTTCCTTCCTTCCCTTCCTCTCTCCTCCTCCCTCCTCTCCTCTTCCTCTCCTCTTTTTTTCTTTCTTTCTTTCTTTCTTTCTTTCTTTCTTTCTTTCTTTCTTTTCTTTTCTTTCTTTCTTTCTTTCTTTCTTTCTTTCTTTCTCTCTCTCTCTCTCTCTCTCTCTCTCTCTCTCTCTCTCTCTCTCTCTCTCTCTTTTGTGTGTGTATGTTTGCTATTATATTGTTAAAATGGAGAAGGGGAGAATATGTCAAAAAAGAGTTCCTGTTATTGCTTTTGCTATTTAGTTGGTGCACTGATGAAAAGAAATAAGAAGACAACAGAAGACTATACATTCACCACATAATGGATATTTGGGTTGTTTCCAGGTTAGGGTGATTATAAATAAGGCCATTTTTCAAGTATAGGTATACATGTGTATTCTCCTCTCTTATGCAAATACCTAAGTCTGGGGACTTTTGGTTGTTAGTAAGTATATAATTAAGTTTATATGAAACTGCCAAACAGATTTCCAAAATGACTATACCATTTTCACTAATACCAGCAATGTGTGAGAGTTACAGTTGGTCTCCATCCATGCCAGAATCTGGTGGTGTCAGATATTTTGTTTTATTTTGATTTTAGCTATTCTAATGTGTGTTGTGGTATCTTACTGTGTTTTTAATTTGCTATGGTGTTTAATTTGACAAATGGTGTTGAGCATCTTTTCAGGTACCTACTTATAATCTATATCTCCATGATGGTGAACTATTCACTCAAATCATATGCCTATTTTAATTATGTTCTTTATTTTCTAGTTATTGAATTATAAAAGTTTTTTATATATTCTGGAGAAAACTGTTTTTTCTTTCAGTTATGTATTTCATATTTTTTTTTCTTTTATGGTTTGGGCATTCTATGTTGTGCCTAAGAAATTTTTTCTTAATTCAAAGTCAGAAAGATTTATTTTATGTTTTGTAGTTTAGTGTCCTGTGCAGTATTACAGTTCTAAGGTTTACATTAGGTCTATTTTTCATTTTAAGTTTATTTTTGTATTTGGTATTAAGTATAGGTTGAAGATTTGGGGCTTTTTGTTGTTGTTGTTGTTGTTGCTGGTGACTGGTTTCTTTTGTTTTGTATGTTTTTTTTTTTGGTATGGATGTTCGATTGTTCAAGTACCACATTTTAAAAATAATATCCTTTACCATTAAATTACCTAATGAAAATTAATTGGCATTATATGTGTGAATCTATTTCTTCCTATTTCATTCTATTTTCTACATTTCTATCCATTTGCCAATACCACACTGTTTTGATTATTGTAACTTTAATCTATAGGTAGTGATAGTCCTCCAACACTGCTCCTTTCAAAAAAAAAAAAGGTTTGACAATTCCATATTCTTTGCATTTTTATAACTATTTTAGAATGAATTTGTCAGTTTCTATATTATTACATGGTTTCTGACAAGTAATTTACAAAGCAGTTTGTTCCTTTCTATGTAAGTGATCTTTTTAAAACTAGCTTCCTTCAATATTTTCTTTTTATCTTTGTTTTAAGGTAGTTTGTTGTGATCTGACTAGTGTGTATGTGCATGTGTCCTGTTTAAGGTTCTTAAAGTTTTTTGGATTCGCGGTTTGATATCTTTTATTCTTTTTGGAAAATTCTTATTCATTTTATTGTTCAAGTATTTCCTCCACCCATTTTCTATCTTTCACATTTTCCTTTCCAGGATCCAATTAAAGATATGTTAGATTATATGACATTTGTCATATAGCTCCTGGATGCTTTGTTCCTTTTTACCCACTTTTTCTCTATAAACGTTATTTTTAATTATATTTAGAAATGATGCTTTCCTGGTATTTTCCTGATACTTTCCTCAGCTATATTAACTTATTTGCTGAACTGTTCAAAGGCATTCTTTATCTGTGATAATGCATGTGTTCATATGTATGTGGATATAATTCCAGCATTTCTTTTTCATTATATTACAGTTTCTGACTCTATAAAATTTCCCATCTGTTCATACATGTGGCCCACCTTTTCCATTATATCCTTTAACATATGAATTATAGTTGGGTTTTTTTTTTTGTAATCTCTAGTAGTTTCAACATTGCTTAATCGCTGAGTTTGTTTCTGTTGATAGCTTTGTCTGTTGACAAAGGATTATTTTCCCTTGTTTTCTGTGTATCTTACTACTTTTTACTAAACATTACATGTAGCACACTATGTGAAGAACAGTGCAGACTGAAGTAAAAAACACAATTTTTTTTATGATAAAGCATTAGTCATTGATGTCTTAGGTCATTAGTGTCAGGACTTGAGAAAAACTAAGCAGAAGTTGAGCAGGATTTGGATTTTGATGTTGCTACAGTTATGTTTCTTGTACGATATGTTTCAATTCTTCGAGTAGGGGATTACCATTGCCTTGTGCTTAGGTAGGGCTTGGCTTTTTCTTAGTATTTCTATTCCATTTTAGCTTTCAATAATCTCTCCCCACCCTCCACTATATAATTGCTCTTTCACCACCCTCTTGCCCTTCCTTCAGGGGTAGATTTCTGTTGTTTATTACTCCAGGCTCTCATTGGGAAGTAGAAAGAGTTCTTAGAGTGTTAGCGTCTCAGAGGTGGGGTTTCCCTTCAATATTCATGGCAGCAAAACTCTGACCTTTGTCTGTAGTTAGTTTTAGGTTGGAATTCCCACTTTAGAAGCAGCAAGCCTCTAATGGCATAAGTACAGATATAGTACCTGGGCAAAGAACAGTTTTACAGTTTTCTATCTCCTACTCACCCTAAGCCATGGAGTAGAATGTTTTTTTTGTTGTTGTTGTTTTGTTTTACCTTTCAGCCAGTTCAACTACTCCGTGTGTGTGTGTGTGTGTGTGTGTGTGTGTGTGTGTGTGTGTGTATTTCTCTTCATGTCAGCGCTTCCTGTACTAGCTATCTTCACAGAATCGTCCCTAGACTTGGGAAGTTTTATAAATTATCTGGTTTTCTGTCATTGTTAGGAAGAGTGCAATACTTTTAAATTAAATATTTATTTGAATCTATTCTCTTTGTATACCTTATAATCATGTAATGAAGTCTTCATTTCATATACATATGGACATATATATGTATATGTGTGTATATATATATATATATATATATGCAATCTTCTAATTCCTAAATTCAGTCAACTCTTCTTTAATTTCATCCTGATTTTTTATACATTTTTGTTATTAGATTTTGAACTTTTGATTCAGGTGTACATTTTTTAATATACCCAAATGCTTATAGAATATTCATTTTAGTTGGAAGTATTATGTTACATTTTTCTGCTTTGTGGTTGTTTGGAATGGTAATATTCAACAGTTAAAATTATTTGATTTAGATTTTGTTTTCTTTTTACAGTAGTTTGTATAAATGTGATATGTTTGGTTTTGGATTTTTTTTTTCTATTCAATTAATGGACAGGTTACTAGTTCAAGAGTGCCCTCTTCTGTTATTTTAGTAAAATACAGATACTTTAATGAAGAATGATAAAGAGTAGTTAAAGGTATTGCCATTTTTTCACTTTCTTTTCTACAGAATCATAATTTCTTATACTACCAAATCCCAGCTCTTTGTTCAGTTTTTGGCTGTTATTCTTGGAATTTTTCTTATGGTAGTAATTTCCTTCCCTCCTCCGCCAACCCCCCACCCCCAACTACAGCACCTGGTTATCCTAGGTGGTCTCCTATCCTCCTATCCAAGTACTAACCAGGCCTGACCCTGCTTAGCTTCTGAAATTAGACAAGATTGGGCATGTTCAGGATGGTATGGGCATAAATAGTAATTTCTTTGTTTGAGTTAAATGTCTCTACCCTTTTACCCTTTTTTATAAAGTCTCTTAAGCCTTCCCTCCCTCTCTATACATACTTTCAATATCAGACAGAAGGAATGTTCTAGAATTTGTTTTAGTGTTCTAATTAAATAATTTGAAAGCTTCATGTTTTTGTATCACATAATGCTGAAAGTGTGGTTCATATATAGTTTAATTTGCACTTCTGGTTTATTATATTGTTTTAGAGGGAAAATTATATGTAGAGAAGTAAAATCATAAATCCACTATTCAAATTATAATATATTCATAAAATAGAATATCACATAGCATTAAAATTGAATAAATTTTTAGTACATATAACATGGATAAACCTCAAATATAAATCTTGCATTGAAAATATCTAGATACAAGAGGATACATATGTTTTAATTTTTATGAAATTCTACAATAAGAAAAAACCAATTTATTGTGATATAAATAAGTTGTTGCCTGGGACAGATGGTATATCAGATTCACTGCAAATAAGCACAGATAATTTATTAGAATGATGAACATATTCTATATCTTGACTAGTGGGGTGATGGCTACACAGGTATATACATGTCTCAAAATTCATTGAGTTTTATACATAAAATGTGTGCATTTTTGTGGTATGTAATTTTACTTTAATAAATTTGATTTTTTAAAAACTCAATATATGAGTTAAATAGCAGATGAGATACAGATGAAAAGGAAGTAATGGACTGGAAAATACATCAAAAAGAAAAAATACGATATAAAAATAAAGTTAAGAGACTTAGAAAAAGGATATCCAATAAAAATCTTTAGTAAGAGTTCCAGAGATCAAGAATATAGTGACAAAGGAAAGGGAATATTTAGAGGAAATGGCTGAATTTTTCAGAACCAAAGCAAGAAATAAACCATTATATGAAAGAAGATAACAGAAATCTGCATAGGTTAATTTTTTTAAAAATCTACATCAAAACACATTGTAATGAAACTGTACAATTTAAACAGTGAAGTGGAAACCTAAAAAGGAGGCATAAAAGCAGAAAGAAAAAAACAACTGAATGATGAGCAATATGCTCATCAGGAAAAACAAGTGCCAGAAAACAAGAGAGGACAAATGGTCAACATAAAATTCTATACCTAATGAAATTATTACTCAAAAACAAAGGCAAAACAAATATGAATTCACAGGAAGTAAACTGAGAGTTTCCTATTCACTGATATATGCTGAAAAATTTTTAATGTAATTTAGTAAGAAGGGAAGAGAAAAAAGCAATAATATTGAAAAAAATTAATAAAATAGAAACAATTGAGATTAAAATTTTTTGTATGATATTAGAGATACAATTAAAAATAGTTAAGGAAATATTAGAAGTTGTTATTTATTTACCATTTCATTTTTTCAAAATAGAAAAATTATAATAAACCACTAAAGGAATTATCTGAAAGGGACAATGAATTATATGGTTTCTTTCAAAATTAAAAAAGAATGATTAGGAAGAACTCTAAGAAAGAAAATATGACATACAATAACTAAAGTATTTGTAAAGGCCATGTGTCATCCTAACTAATAGCACAGGTTCTAAAAACAGAATACATATGCTCAATTCTTGATTCATTACTTTCCAATTCTGTCTCTGAATAGTGACTAAAATACTTTGGTTTCCTAACTTGCAAAATGGAAAAAATAATAGTGCCTCTCTCAGAGGATGGTTGTAAGGAATAAGTGAGAACAGCTTTTCATGGAAGTTATGGCCTGTTATTATTCTCGGTGCTTAATAATACCTAGGCATTTTGATTCTGAAAGCTAAGTGGAACTGAAGTGGATTTTCTTTTGCTCAGTTGTGTTTACTTCTCTTACTAATGAATATATTAGTAATTCTTTTGTGACTTTTTACTAGCTATGACCTTCGACAATTCACCTGATGATTGTGAAGCTCACTTTTCTCATTCATAAGATGGGAATAAGGCTACCTACCTTCTGGTGCTGTTACGATGAACAAATGGGTCAACCAGGCTAATATGTTTAATTAATCAATAAGAAAATACCCTTGCAATGACCTAGATGACTCAACATGATCCAGACTTTATCTTATATTATTCTCCTCATCTCTCTAGCCACATTCACCTCCTTGCTCTTGTATGAATATACCAACACGTTCCAAAATCAGAGACTATTTTCTCATGCTCAGATATTGTCATGATTACTCCTCACTGCTTTAAGGTCTTTACTCAAACATCATCTTTTCAGTGAGAACTATTTTGGCTACTCTCGCTCACAAACACCATATCTACATTTCCATATTGTTATTCCTCCAATATACCATATATTGTACTTATTTATCTTACTTTTATTTTTGTCTCCAACTAGAATATATGCTTCAAGAAGGCAGAGATTTTTTAACTTTTTTTTTTCTTTTACTGCTGTTTCTCTATTACCTTGAACAGTGACTGGCACACAGTTGGCATTTAATAAATATTAGTTAAATGAATCATTTAAAGGCTTTGTATCAGATATATATCTCGCGGTTTCCTCATATTTCCTTCATGTTCTCTGCCTTCTCAACTCTCATCAGCTTTCTCTAATAAGGAGAAATTCTGCACTTCTAATGCCTGGGCCTTCCATGGATCAACCCTGAGTGTACTGGGCCAACAATTTAGTTTTCACTGTACAGCCATGCCTATAAGTCACTTCCAGACTTGGATGAAACACCACATCACACACAAGGTATGGTCTAGCATCCTAAGTGACCATCCAATAGGTAAAACAATGCAAGCCAAAAGGACAGAGAAGTTAACTATGACCTTGTGAAGAACTTTGAACAATAGGAAGTGAGAGTGGGAGGGGACATGCAGGCAGGTACACTCCTGCTCTTCCTCACTCCTACAACTTCTCAGTGATGTAGATTTTTCCTTGAAACATGTGTGGAGATATCCCTTGTGTAGGCAGACAAACCTGGCAAGCAATGTTCAGGTTCTCTTTGTGGCTTGTTCCAAAGCAAGGGCAGTGCAATGACATACCATATCAGTTTGCTTCACATGACTCTGCTCCATTTCTCTCCCCACTCCTGTTCCTACCCTTATCTCTTTGCCCTGAGTTTGTATCTTTCAATCAGGCACTATAATCCTTTCTCAGGCACTGTTTTCTAAAGAATCTGGGCTAAAACAGGGTCTTTGATGTTTCTATTCTTTTGGATTAAAGGGGCAAACTAGATTGGTCACTTTGTAGGTGAAGGTACAGTAGTATGATCCATATCATTGGAGCCATATTTGAATCGAAAGTATACCATTTACTAGCTAAGTGACCCTGCACAATTCACTTATTCTTTCTGAGCCTAAATGTCTTCACACGAAGGAAAGAAATAATGCACCTACCTCCTGGTGTTGTAGTGATGACAAAATGGCATAACACAGTTCAATGCCTGACGCAAAATAGTTGCCCATAAAAGTAGTGAAACACAAAAAGCCAAAGTACATTGATTACTGTTCACAACAGAGGGAGGTACTGTGATCAGTAATTTAGAAAAGAGGAATTCAAAGTATGGTATTAATGCGATTTATTTTACATCAGTGAACTTACCTTTGAGTAAAGAACTATAAGTAATTTCTTATAATGTCCCAGAATATAGTAAAAATTATGCTAATTTTTATAGATTTGTTTAGCTCCTATGAAATATTTCATTATATGTTATTTCACTTGATGTTCCCAGCTACTGTTTCAAGTAGGCTTCCTCATAATATGTGTATTTATATTATAGATTGTTACTGCATTTAAGATATAAAAAAAATAAGGCCATTCCCAAATTAAGTGAATTTTCCAAGATTTTTTATGTATGTACTCATTTGCACAATAGTGCTAGCTGCTGTAATAAACAGAGTCCAGTATTTCACAATTTGTCAGTGTTTATAGTCAATTAGCTGTCCTCAATGCGACGAATAATGATGTCTTCTATCTTGTGGTTCTGCCCTCTTTGAAGGACTCAGAATCTTCCTTCTGCCTTCAGGCAGAGTTGGAGAAAATGGATGAAGGTTCACCTGCTTCTTTAGAGTTTGATCCAGAAGTGATAGCCATAACTTCTAAAATTCCATAGTCTTCTGGTCACAGTTACATGCAAGGGTGGGTGAGGTGACACTGAGTCATGTTCTCTGGCAGGATGCATACTTGCCAACCATCAGGCTATGGAATAAAAGTTTGGTGAACAATTGACCACGTCTGCCTAGAAGAGTCAAATGATAGTCTTTTATATAATAAAGATTCTGTGACACTAAAGCTTGCACTCTTTCTACCAAATCATATGTGTGTATAATGTTTTATATAGACGATAGAAATAGCTCAGCGACAACTCATCACAAAAAGAAAACAAAAAACCATATTGCATACCTTCCTATAGTGGGCAGTTTTATTTATAAAATATAGTACTTTGCTTTTAATAAAAGGAAATATTATATTACCATTACCTAGCTGCACAGATTCTAATGAAAACCCAAGGTATATCAATGTAATGCTCATTTCAGGCAGAATAGTGTAAAAGAGATGGCTCTTTTCAGTATAAAAGCTTAACGTACATCTTTAATGAACGTATCTAACAGAATAAATGAAGTCAAACCAATGAAAATTAAAACCAATGAATTCTTAATTTTTTTAGCCCATCTTGATTATTTCTTAAACCTGAACTTTTTTTTTTTGAGGTGATTAATAAACATGTAAACAGAAAATAAAATAAAACACAAGGAAAGCTCTTTCTATGATGTGCTAAAGTTTATTTTTAAAAATTTAACTGCAGTTTATCCAATGGAAATTGAATCCATGAATTTAGTAAATAAAATAATCCATTTTTATTTCAAATAAAAACATCCAAATTTGCAACTAGATTTTTTTAAAGAGAGGAAGCAAATTCATTCTGTTTTAGAATTCAATGTATTTATTGTCCATCTTTGTCTTCTAATTTCCCCTTAACTGGTAAAGTTAGAGTTACAAGAAAAGACATGTATATTTATTTAAATGATGCTGACACACACTGAGAATTTTCAAGCCTGTTTGTTTATACATGCTCCTTCTTCGGCCATCAATTATTTCCATATAGCCTTTGAAAAATAAAGGGATTTACTTAATGGTAGTATGGGCCACTTGTGTGGTATAAATATATATATTGCTAAGTAAACATTATACATATATAAAATATATACATAACACTATGTCTTACTTATATATGAGCTAAAGTAAAGACAGTGCCTTCTGGCTTAGCTCACAAAATGTAATTTCTATAATGAATCATTTTTTTTCTTATATCCTTGATAGTCTAGACCCAGGCAATAAGATGAAACTTTCACACTCAGAAAAAAGAAACTACAAGTAGCAATACCATCAAAAACTAAATGGACCCCAAACCAATGAATGCTAAATAGTCAAACATCATAATAAGAGAAGTGAGTTTTTTGTTTAAGCCACTCCATTTTCAACATTCATCAGAGTAAGAGAGAGAAGCTTCCATTAGTTTTTTATGGATGGTAACTAGATCTGCTTTCTTTTTAATATTCCAAAGCCTGCCTGGGTATGGTAATGCTTGTCATTACTCTGAATAGCTGTAGGGTTCTAAAGACTCACTGTGTCTGTCTTTTGCTTATCACCCTAAAGAGATTAATCTCTAAACAATGATCTTCTGGTACTGTTTACCTTAGGTTTGAACTTTTCAGTCTGTCAAGAAAGAAAAGGTAGGATTTAGAAAGGCAGAGAAAATACCTAAAGTTTATAAAGGAAAACAGAAACTGGTTTCCTAATGCAATAAATCCTCATCATAAAAAAATCACTCACTACAAACGGAAAGGGAGGATATAAAAATCTGTGGTAGGATATATTTTTACCTATCATTTTTTCCTTATTTCTCCAGAAATTACTTACTGGTAACTCTCAAAAGAGTCTCAGTTAAGAACAATCCAAAAAAAATTCGTGAGAAAGTTTTTGCTCTTTTCTTTTCTATCAGCTTTCTGCCCAGAATTCGATGATGATTGGAAGCAAATTGTATGTTCACAGCAATTTATCTTTCTACATCACCTGTTTCTAGGTGATAAATACGCCATTTTCAAATTAGTGTGGCATTTGTTCCATTAACTATATGCATTAAAAATTATTTCAACAGAAAGGTAATTTTCACCACATACATGCTAACGCAGAAATCTTCCCTGAACCCACAACTCTGTGCATTAATTTTATAGACGTTTCCTACTAAGTAAAAGCCTTAAAAGGAACATTTTTTTCTGGGAAAAGTAATAAAAACTTGGAAGAAATAGTAAATAACATCATCCTCCAAGCTGCCTAGAAATAAGAAGAAGAATAGACTCAGAATCACCTTGAAACCCTTAGAAAAGTCTTCTTACCCTCATGTGACTTACAACCTAAATTATGACTTTTTAAAATTTATTTCAGGATCAAGCTATAAAGCTATGTATTCATTGTAATGTAAGCTTATCAATTCTATACTTTCTATCTGCATTACTTTAAATAAATTACAATTACCAAGATTTCTGATTTTGATAGAGTTTTACATTTCAAATTTCTATAAGGCATTATTCTGTTTATACCATCTTTGCTGCAAAGAATAAAAAGCCAAGGAACTCATTAGCTTATTATAACAATAGCTGACTAAACTCCAACAAAAAAGCCACCCTTCGTATTTTTTTAAATTTATTTTTGGATTCAGTTAAAATACTTCTAAAATATGCATGCATTGACTTTTAAAAAATGTAATTGTGATATTAAATTTTATTGAAATTTCTCAGGTCCTGATTTGTGTACAGGCTTGTGCTCTGAGTTCCCACGAAGCAGTAAAACGTTTAAAATACTGTCTGTGCAAATGCAAAATTTATGAATTCACACATCTCTGGTTGATTTATGTGAAATAATAATGCACTATTTAATGCTTAAACATGGCTAGGAGCAATGCTAGGCTATCAAGATGTACAATGGAATAATAGATTCATAAGACGGATAACCTTCTTGCCTAGAGAAGCTTGTTTAAAGGTGTTGTACAGATATATTAAACTATATGTAATTTTATACTAACTTAATGCTGTAGGCCTATACTGCAAGCAATAAAAGATTACAACCGTGGCATTTGCAATAATAAAATGATCTAGCTATTCAACATAAGGTATCTGAGGACTAAAAAGAGATAAGGAACTTGTTTAAAACTTTTATCCTTTTTCATTCATTGCTCTTTACAACATATTTTTTTTCCTTTAATGTGGCCAACATAATTCCATGCCCCAGCAGTTGTCTCTCATCATGTAACTGAGGGAAAAAGACTTCCGTGAGGACAGTAATTGGCTGTTTCCAGGAAGCCTCCAGGCACATTTAATTATCACCTGATTTGCTTAGAAAACTAACTAAAAACTTATTAGGATGAAATATAAGAGAAAATTATAATTGGCAGTTTTCTGATAGTCTCTTTACTCTTTTTATTACACTATACATCTATTCTTTTTTTAATCTGGAAGCTAATATTTTTTCGTCTGAATGTTTGGTTTTTTGATCATCATAAAGTAAAAGCTGAGATGCATTAGCTCAACTTTTATGCTCACATATCTTGAAAAATATACATTAATTTTAGAATGTTTAAAGTTATTACTGCCGTCATATAAGGCTTTGAATTTTTTGGTGATTGGCTTTCAGAATTTAACCTCCTTACACATAGTGTGCTGAATTAATGAAAAAACATCTAAAATAGATAAGTAAACAGGGATATAAACACATTAAAAGATTCTCATCTGCATTGCAATTTCAACTAAATTCAGCAGATATATTCATTTACATACTGTTGACTAGCAATTCAACAAAGTAATTTTAATAACCAATGAGTTGTTTTAAAAGAAAAAAATTTTAAATACAGAATTTTAATACAATCTTCTTAGAAGTATAAAAATCTTGACTAATTAAAACATTAATTCAATTCAGTTTACATTGATTAACAGAGCTAGAAACCAAAAAAGTTATGACAAGATGAATGACCAGTTACAGAAAAATAAAGATTAGCTCTAAATTTTCAAATTATATTGCAAAGAGTCCAGTTAAAATCAAATTAAAATTCGATGACATTTTCAAAATAAGCAGTTTTTTGTTGTGGTTCTTTTTACCTTCCAAAACTCAACTGTATGTCTGTGGCTACATTGCCTATTTAAGACAAAGTTTTTATAGTTCGACAGTGATATGAATTATACTGACCTTAAAGTCAATATATTTGTCAGAAAATAGCCCAATCTCATATTAACCATCAAATGTTCAACTCCCTTTCTGTGCATATAGTTTCTAACGTGCAAAGTTTCAACTGCCATTGTTAATGGCATTTCAGCAACTTTTATTCCCTATTTACACATACAGTAGAAACATGTATAATTAAGAAATATCTCAGTGCTGAAATATCAGCTTATGTGGGCACTAACTGTTGAATGATTTTCAGCATTTTCAACATTGCCCTTAGGAGATATATAATATCTAAGCAACCAGAAATCTACTAACTAGTTGAAACTTGTCAAAATATGTGGCCAATCTGAGTTTTGAAAAGTATAGTTTGTGTCCATTGTAACCAGGTTTCCAGCAAGCTACATCTGCCTACTTTCCTGAAGTATGATCAACTGAAACATTTGCAAACAGATAACCTTAGATCTCTATAAAAATGAGATGGGAGAAAGAGACTGTGGCACTATTCAACTTTAATTGCTAAAGGGATACAAATGTATTATTTTTCATAAAAACATTAATACAAATACAAAAGGTTTGATATAATTAGAAAATATATTAAATTTGCTAAAAGCCATTGTCTATTTAATATTTTATATTGAGAGTTGAGGCAACTTTTTTCAGGTCTCTGTTCAAATGGCACCAATCAATATATATAGCATCACCTTTCCCCTCCCTTCCCACCTACATTATTTTCTATCTTCTTACCTTACTTTATGTTTTGTTACAACACTTCTACTACCTGAATCATTATTCACTTGTTTATTTATTGTCTCACTATCTCAAGTTAAATGTAAGCTCTGTGAGTGTAGGATATAACAATAAATCCTTAACGTAGTCGATAGATTTTTGGAAACTGCAACTTTAGGCAGAACAGCATATAACAAAATCTGTTTTACCATAGGCTACTTGATATAAACAAGAGTTACGTTCCTACTACATATTTCTGGTCACAAAAAAATTAGCAAACTTCTAAGTAAAGACCCGAAACTCTCCTAATAGTAAACACTGAAATAAATGTGAGCTATACATACACTTAAGAAAGATAAATTAAAATAAGATCATTATTTTTCAAATCATTGATTCCAGTTCAGGATGGAGGGTGGCCAGACCCTCTCCCCGCAGCTCAGTAAGCAAAGTAGGACCCATCCGGAACAAGATAGCCTTTCATCTGAGTGACTCACACACCCACACTCATTCAGACTTTAGACATGCCAGTTCACCTTATGTGCACATCTTTAGGATGTGGAAGAAAACCAGAGCACCTGGAGAGAACACACGCACACATTGGCAAGATATGCACAGACAGTGGCCTCAGACAGAATTTTTTTCTCATGAATGTTATAACAAAACAACAGTGAAAGAAACGACGATTATTCCAGGACCTGCTGTATTTTGTTCACTGCTATACCCCTGCACTTAGAACCACAACTAGCACCTGGTAGCTAGTGTTTACTAAACAAATATTCATTAAACAAATGAATGGTCCCTTTCACTAACTCGTCAGCCTTGAACAAGTCATTGAATTCTTCTGGGTTTCAGGCTATCCCTAATTTCGAGAATGAGAGAACTTGACTAAGTGATCTCTCAAATCTTTCAGATTCTAATGTTTTATTTTGATTTAAATGCTTTAATTTGACCCTGTAAACCATCCTTTCTAAATTATGGTATGGTTCCATAAATTTCTTTAGACAAATATGAATTTCTCTTCATCACTGGTTAATATAGTTATTATTCAGATTAGAGTGGCAAAAAATTATATTTTTCCATTTTTAATACTTCAAATTTGTGTTCACTTACTTAAATTAAAAAAAGTAGAGAATGATTATGCTAGTTGTTAATTTATTGCTTTTCAGGTCCAAATTCACCCTTAATGCCGTACCTTGTGATACTAAAGCTGGGCTCTCTAAACATTTCTTTGTTCAATGGCATAATGCTAAACTTTGTCAGTCGAGGGTAATAAAGAGACACTGGAGGAGAAAAGAGTCTCTCTTCCTATATTCAGCATGCTTACCTCCCTTTTTGCCCCTGCAGTGTCAGCAGTAAGGGGGGCACCCAGAAATGCTCAGTTACCCACCAAGTTTCAGCAGCACTCCTGCAGCAGCCTCCTAGCAAGTTCAGCTGGTGCCCCAATCAGTATCGCAGAGAATCTGGAAGGCCCCTGGTGGGCACCTTCCTAGAAGGTTTCTCTTGTGATCTATCTCACTTCTTTGGAAGCTTCACGGCATCCCAGCAGGAGGGTTTCTGCTTGCCAGCCTGCAGCACTTCAGCAAGCCTCACCACCACCCAGTGGGCGGCAGCTTACTCTCTCCAAATGTGTTCCTTCCTCGGATACTCTGCCCTAGCCACAGAGTCAGCTGCTGCTCTTTCAAATATTTCTATATTTCTTGGACTTCTCTTTACTCTTAGTAGCTAATCCCTAGTTACCAGTTAATAATTCTTGATAATAAATATCACTTGTTTGGATTACTATGTGTTTTTTTTTTTGTCTTCTGGCTTGAATCTGAATATAATATATAAAATATAATAATTTTTTAAAAGATGTATTTAATAAAAATTAAATAACATATATGCTATTACCTCAAATTATGCTAATCCATATTTGAATTTTGTAAAGTTTTGGAAGTTCTTATAATTTTGAGACTTTTCTCTTTCTTAAATGCCAGAGGAAAACAGAGACACACACACACAGGAAAGTCTAAAGTCAAAAGTATGCTTCCTTAGTTTCCAGTTTTATATGTGGAGATTGTTTAAAGAAAAAGAGGATAGATTTATTTTTTGTGAGCAAGTAAGGGAAATTGAATTTAATAAATATGCAAGTCCCTAGAGTCAAATTTAGTTTATAACAAAGGACGAAAATTGGTTCATAAAATGCCTTTATGTAGATCACTACACATTCCTTACACAGGGTTGCATTATAAACCACCAGAGCCATATACGTGCAATGATAATAGTTTAAACAGGATTAGACATGGGTGATTTCTAGTTAGAACATAGGATTTCATAGACCACATAAATCTTATAGAATATTATATGGGTTAATGTAAAATACACAATAAATCTTCATAAGACTATAATTTGTTTTTCTTTTAAAAGAGCTATTTAAATTATACAACATATATATATTCTTATGAATCCCCTCTCTTAATTTTCAAAAGCTAAGTGTGATCCTCGATATTTGTCAACATCATTCTTTTGCTTAGCTGGAAGAGATAATGTCATCTGACAAAAATATATACACTGTATTATATGATCTTCATTCATTCTGAGGAGCAATTAAAATCAGAATTGGAATCAGAGGCACTGCTTTAAACATTAGCAGTAACTTGTAAAAAATGCATTTTTCAAATTTTATTTGTTGATGTTATTCTTCTACTATTACTTATGAAATATTTTGAAAGTACCATCCCTATGGGGGAAGGAAAATAGGGCAATAGTGGGACATAATTTCTAAACTAAACTATATTGCACATTGAGGTCAGGCTGGATGGTACAATAAGAGAGAGAAATACTACAAAAGAGCAGCCTCTACCTCAGAGTATATGGAAGTAGAGTTTATGCTTACCTGGCGAAAAAGCCAGTGAGTTCGTCCAGTGTGCTTTAACCATTAAGTGGCAGTTCCACTTATTCTCTCCCTCTAGGACCTTCCTGCTACTTCAGTCACCTGGTCCAAGCCTCTCATTTTATAAGCCAAAAAAAAAAAAACAAGATCAGTATAGATTAAGTCCAAGGTTATATAGCTAATTGCCAGACTGAGCTTTAATGCAATAAGAACTGCAGCTCCTTTAATCAAAATCAGTACAGTGATACTGTGGCAAGGTCTGCTAGTTGCCTCCCAAAGCCCAACCTCTCCTGTCTTAACACAGAATCCCACTTTTTAGAAAGGCACTTTCTACTCAGCCTCCTTTACAGCAAGATGTGGTGATGAGACCACTTAACCTATAAGATGTAAATACAAGTGTTGTATGTGGCTTCTACGAAACATCTTCAGAGGTATAAGGCATAGCCCTCCCTAGCACCTTGCTGACTCAGTTAAAACTACACAGCTGCTACTCACATAGCCATCTTGGGCCCTGAAGTGATATACTAAACAAGGCTGAGCAACAAGATAGAAGGAACATGGGTCTTTGACATAACTGAACTACTACATCAGCCTCGGACTGCTTACATCAAGACTTATGTGAGAAAGAAATTACCTTATTTAAACCGTTAATAGGCAGATGTAGCCAATCCTAATCCTAATGGTTCAGGTAATTGTAGCTCCATGAATTTTATAACAGCTCTTCTGAGAGAGAAAACCAAATCCTCACACCCCAGCAATAGGTCCAACAAAATCCAAGACCTTGCTACTCAAAGCGTGATTCACTGACCAGCAACAATGACACCAAATAGAAATTCAATAGAAACCCCAAATCTCCGCCTCACCCTACCAAACCTGAATCTGCATGTTAATAGGATCCCCGAATGATGTACATGCACATTTAAGTTTGGAAAGCACTGTTCTAAGATAATTAAGAGTTCCACCACTCCTGCCCATAAGCAGTTGATACTGAATCTTGTGAGTGTGGGCAGTTTTATTGCAGGACCTTTCTAAGACCAACGAACAGCGAATTTGCTGGCAAGATGTCCAAATACTCCTTCAGGTGTTATAACACTCATAGACAACTATCAGGTGAAGGTCTATATTGTATATTTAATAATCATCATAAAGCAATTGTGAACATGACTTTTCTTTGCCTTGGGAAATCCCAGGAACAAAATAGGTCAATGATCAGTTTCGTAGGAGGAAAAGTTTGCCTCTTTAAATTTTTCATCATTTTAAAATAGTGCTTTACAAAAATAGATACATCTGATCTAATGGTGTGTTTTTTAATTCCAGTCTACAGATTTTTTCCAAAAATTATGGCTAATTTATCCAAGAAAGAGGCAATACAAAAGCTTGGTGTGTCTTGGAGAGATGAAATAAACTTGCCCAGGGTCATATGGGGAGGTACAGTTAGATGAGTTTGGATTACCATGGGTCCCAAATAACAAGATGCCTTCTCTCTGACAAAAAGAAAAGGAAAAATCCATTACAGAATTCTGACCCTGCAAAGATTCTTCAAAAATATTTTGTATAAAATAAAGTTCAAACTTGGTATAATGTCCATATTGAGTAACTATAACTATAAAACATAGATTCTCTTATGATATTTTATATCAGTGATATCTAAGCTTCTATAATTATAAATAAGTAATAATTATAATCTAAAGCACAATAATGTTTAAGAATGAGCTTAATAATTTTAGTAGAGTGAACAGAACAGCTTCTTAAACAACTAAACACACTCTTCTATATCCTTACTTTTGTACTGACAATTTTAGAGATTACCACTAGCTTTGATTGTTCTGTCTAGTTTTTAATGATTTTTAAAGCAGTCATGCTTAATGACATAAGGGAACTCGAGTCAGACAGACCAAATTATAATCCAAGATTTTCAAAAACATTAAATAGAGTAACATATATTTATCTCTTATATGTTTTCCTGTAGCCTTATTTAATGTAATTAACATACAATAAACTTCACATATTTAAAGGATACAATTTGATAACTTTAATATTTGTATATACCCAGAAGACCATCACCATAATCAAGGCAGTGAACATAGCCATCACCTGCAAGTTTCCTTGTACTCCTTTTTAATCCCTTCCATCTGGCCCTCCCTACTCCCTAATCTCTGTCTGAAAGCAACCACTAATCCAATGTGAATTTTCTACAGTACTATGTACCTTATTTGTTTAGCTTTTTCCATTTAGCATAATGATTCCGATATTCATTCCTATTGTTTCATGAATCAATAGTTGTGCCTTTTTATTGTCAAGTAGTATTCCATTATAAGGATATACCACAAATTGTTTATTCATTCATTCAGTGAATGGATATGTGGGTTGTTTCCAGGTTGTAGCTATTACAAATAGAGTTGCTAAGAATATCTGTGTAAAAGTCTTTGTATGAATATACACTTTTATTTCTCTTTGTGGAATGTCTGGCACTTATGGTAAGTGAATGCTTAAATTTTTTAGAAACTGCCAAACTGCATTCCCATTTTCAACCCCACTAGTAGTACACCAGAGTTGAGTTTCTTGGCATCTTCATCAACTCTATTGTCAGCCTTTTGATTACAGTTAGTCCAATGGCTGTGTAGTGGTTTCTCATTGTGAGTTTAATTAACATTTCCCTAATGATTAATAATTCGAGCATCTTTTTATATACTTGTTTGCCATCCATATATCTTTTTGGTGGACTATCTGTACAAATCTTTTGTCCATTTTTAACTGGGTGGTTTGTTTTATTATTACTGTATTTTGAGTATTCCTTCCACATTCTGGTTTAAATGCCTTTTCAAATATGTGATTTGCAAATATATTTTCCCAGTCACTGGCTTATTTCTACATTCTCTTCACAGTGTCTTTCAAATAAACAAATGTCTTAATTTTGATAAAGGCCAAGATATCATTTTGTTTTGTTTTGTTTTGTTTGGATTATGCTATTGCCTAACCTACAATAAAAATAAATATAAATAAATAAATAAATAAAGATTGTTTTCTATGTTTACTTCCAGTTCTTTTATATTTTTAGGTTTTACATTTAGGTCTATGGGCCATTTTGAATGAATTTTTATGTGCTGCACTAAGTTTCTTTCTTTCTTCCTTCCTTCCTTCCTTTCTTTCTTTCTTTCTTTCTTTCTTTCTTTCTTTCTTTTTGCCTATAACATTTAATTTGTTAGCCATCATTTGGAACTACTACTCTTTCTCCATTGAATTGTCTTTGTTGAAAATCATTTGACCATGTATGTTTGAGCTTATTTCTAACTTCTTTATTCTGTTCCCTCAATCTATTTCTCTATTTTCATGCCAAAGCCACTTTGTTTGATTAATATAATAAGTAATACAATATCTGAAAACAGATATTTAAGTCCTCTAACTTTGTTCTATCTTTTCATAGTTATTTTTGGCAATTCTATGTTATTTGCATTTCCATATAAATTTATTTCTTTTCTTTTAATTAAATTTATTGGGATGATATTAGTTAATATTATTGAATAGGTTTCAAGTGTACAATTCACTAATACGTCACACACTTATTGCACTTTATGTTCACCACCTAAAGTTAAATTTTTTTCCATCCCCATATATTTAATCCCCTTTACCTTTAAACTACCTTCACTCTGCCCCCTTTTCCTCTGGTAACCACTAAATTGTTGTCCATGTCCATTAATAGAGATTTATTTATTTTGTTTGTTTGTTGCTTTCAGTTTTACATTCCACATATGGGTGAAATCATATGATTCTCAATTTTTTCTGTCTGGCTTATTTAGCTTATCCATATAAATTTAAAAATCAGCTTGTTTATACTATCAGAATACCTGTTGGGATTTTAATTGGGATTTAATTGAACTTACAGATCAATTTAAGGAAAGTGGTGTCTTAAGGATATTGTTTTCCTAACCAAGAACATGGTTCTCAGATTTCTCAAATCATTTCGATTTTTAAAATTTTATCAACAATATTCAGTAATTTTCAGTGTATAAGTCTTACACATCTTCTATTAAATTTAACTCTAAATATTTCATTTTTTGATGCTTTTTATATAGCATTACTTTAATTTTTGATTGCTCACTTTAGTATATAAAATAAAATTGAATTTTTATTATTGACCTTGAATCCTGCAACCTTGCTAAACTCACTCCTTTTTTCTAGTAAATTTTTATAGATTCTGTAGAATTTCCTACATAGACAATTCTATCATCTGTGAATACTGACAGCATTCACTTCTTCCATTACAAATTTTATGTCCTTTATTTAGTCTTGCCAATAGCATTGACTAGAATTTCTAGTGCTATGTTGAATAGAAGTGGTGAGAGAGGATATTCTTGTCTTGCCTTTAAGGGGAACACATTCAGACGTTTATCATTAAGGACAATGTACCGTAGCATTTTCATATATTCCTTTATCAGACTGAGAAATTTCATTTTTATTCACAGTTTGCTAAGAATTGTTATCACTAATGAATATTTAATTTTGTTGATAGCCTTCAATATCTATCAAGATGATCATAAGTTTTGTTTGTTTTGGTCTGTTAATATGATGAATTACATTGATTGATTTTCATATGTTAAAACAACCTTGTATTCTCAGGTTCAACTCACTTGGTCATATTATATTGTCCTTTTAAAAAATACACATAGATTCTATTAGAAAAATGTTGTTAATTAATTTTGCATTAATGTTTGCGAAGGGTATTAATCTATTTTTTTCTTCTAATATCTTTTCTGCTTTTGGTATCTGAGTAATCTGCTCTCATACAATGAGTTGGTCAGTGTTCTAACCTATTTGTTTCTGGAACTCTTTGTGGAGACTTTGTATTATTTCTTCCTTAGAAATTTGTAAAATTCCCTAGTAATGCTGCTTAGCCTGGAGTTTTCCTTGTGGGAAAATTTTAACCTATAAATTCAATTTCTCTTACAGACAAGGCTATTCTGGTTATCTATTTGTTTTAGAGTGAATTTTCATAGTATGTTTTATAAGATATTTGTCCACTTACTCTAAATTGTCAAATTTGGGGCATAAACTTTTTTCACAATATTGTTATTATCCTTTTAACATACATAGCATATATATCTATGTCACTTGTGTGATTCCTGATATTAATAATCTGTGTTATCTCTCTTTTTGTTCCGAATATTCTGACTAGTGATTTATCTGTTTTTTTTTGATCTACCCAAAGAACCACATTTTGGTCTCATTGATTTTTTCTTTGTTTTTTTTTTTTAATTTTATTTTCTTGATTTCTGTCTACATTTTTATCATTTTCTCTCATCTGCATACTCTGGTTTTAGTTTGTACTTTTTCCAGTCTCTTAAGATAGAAGCAGAGGTCAATGATTTAGATGTTTTCTCTAATATAAGACATTTATGACTATAATTTTTTCTAAGCACTACTTAAGCCATATCTTACAATATTAACGTATTATCATTTTCATCCTAATTTCAATTTTGATTTATTTTTTAATCCATGGGATATGTAGAATTATATTACTTAGTATCCAAATATTGGGAACTTTTCTAGAATTCTTTTGATTATTGATGTCCAATTTAATTTTATTTTCAGAGAATATACATTGTAAGATTTAAATTCTCATAAATTAGAGAAACATGTCTTATGGTCCGAAATATGGTCTGTTTTGATCAATGTACTGTGTGCACTTTAAAGAAATGTGTACTCTGCTTGTGTTTACTATAGTGTTCTGTAAATTTAAGATCAAGTTGATGGATAATGTTGTTTGAATATTGTATGTCTTCTGAATTTTCCATCTAATTCTTCTATAATTATTGAAAAAGGGTATTGAAATCTCTAGTTGTAGATTTTTCTTTTCTCTTGAAGTTCAATCATCTTTTTCTTCATTTACTTTAGACATGTTATTCCCTGCATAAATATGTTAGATTGCTATGTCTTCAGAAATCTACTTTGTGTGAGATTAGTATAACTTCCCCAGCTTTCTTCTGATGAGAGATGCTATGATGTAACTTTTACATCCTTTACTTTTAATTTGTTTTTTTTTTATATTTAAAGTAAATTTTTATAGGCAACATATAGTTGTTGTTTTTAATACAAATGTCAATCTTGCTTTTTAATATAGTTTAGGCTACTAACATGTATTCTTGAATTTAAATCTACTATCTTGCTCTTTGTTTACTATTTGATTAATCTGTTTTTATTCTTTTTTCTTAACATTTCGGGGGGGTTAGTTGGCTTTTAAATAACTATGTTTTATTCTATTTGTTAGCTTATTAACCATAAATCTTTGTTTTGACTTTTTAGTAGTTGCTTGAGGGTTTATAGTATACATCTTTAAATTATTACAGTCTACTTTCAAGTAATATTATAATACTTCAGGCACAAAGTAAGAATCTTACAATAGTTTGTTTCTATTTTTCCTCTCCTAGTACTTGTGCTATTTTTATCAAATATTTTCCTTCTATAAATTATAAACCCTATGATACATTATAACTTTTGCTTTAAATAATCTTTAAAATGAATATAAATAAGAAAAACAATTTTATATTTAATCACATATTTACTATTTCCAGTGTTCTTCATTCCTTTATATAGATAAAGATTTTCATCTAGCATCATTTTTCTTCTGCTGAAGGATTTTCTTTAACATTTCTTATAGTGTTGATCTGATTGTGATGAAGTCTCTTGGCTTTATCACGTATGAAAAAGAAAACATTTCATCTTTTTTGAAAAAATATTTTCACTGGATAAAGAAATCGAAAATAATTATTTGTTTCTTCCAATAGTTTACATATGTTGTTCATGGCTTCCATATTTTTAATTTTTTATCATTGTTTTTTAGCAATTTTTTTGAAGCAGTTTTATTCATGGTCCTTGTACTTAAAGTTTGATCATCTTCTTGACTGCATTTATGGTTTTCATCATGTTTAAATTTTTTTCAGATATTATTTCTTAATATTTTTTCTCCTCTTTTCTTTCCTTTTGAAATTTCAGTTATACATACATTAGGTTGATTGAAGTTGCCCTACAGTATACTGTTGCTCTGTTTAAAAA